>NW_015548222.1:171431-175635 GCF_001515605.1 Sinocyclocheilus anshuiensis | reverse complement strand
AAGAACACAATGATTGGAAGCGCTTCTTCCCTCCTTTTATAGCAATCAGTCTGCTCTTACAATCTAATGAGTATGGTAGTGATTTTACCTGGTCACTTTGTGTCAGGATCAAAAAAGAGTGAAATTAGTTTTTTTGTGAATGAACACCACAACAGTTTAAGCAGATAAAAGTTAATTTTTTGGCCAATGAAGCTTTTAGCAATTATTTAAAATGCATTTGGTCACTCTACACGATAATCTATAAACAATGTGAACGAACACCACAACAGCTTAAGCAGCAAACTTTGGCAAAACACAAAATTTATGTCACTGCCAAAACTTTTGGCCATGACTCTATCTAGCACACAGAGGTGTTTGTGTAATACATTTTTGGACATATATGTGACCCTGCACCACAAAATCAGTCATAAGGGTCTTTTTGGCATAAAAGAAAAATCGATAATTTTGACCCATACAAAGTTTTTTTGGCTATTGCTAAAAATATCCCCCAGCGACTTAAGACTGGTTTTGTGCTCCAGGGTCACGTATGTCATGTACATGTATATCCATCCTAAAACCCATCAATACATGTTAATATTATATAAGTAAATATAAAAGATAGACATTAAATATTTGCATTTCACCTTGATTTCTGTAGCTCTGTCTCTTCACAGAAGAGTCTAAAGTCATTTCGATGTTTAAATTTTTTCATTGTTCAAAGTTACACTGTAAATTGTCTTTAACCTTTTTAAAAACTTTTTTATTCAAAAATTAATGCTGTTACAGGCACAATATGTAATTATCGACGCTAGAGGGCGCGTATTCAAAATAAATAAATAGACAAAGGTGTAGTTTGATGACGCCGTGACTGAGTGTGGAATCATGGGAGTTGTCATCTTCATCCCCACAGCCGATGCAATCCGACGGGACTCGGGCAGAAATCATGTTCATGGACGAGCTAATGATTTATTAACGTAGTAGAATGAAGCAGGGTGAGGCTGAAAGCCGTCGAAGCGAAACGAGGCCGCTGAACGAGCTTGAAAGCAGCGGCGCTTTTATTATGCCACAGTCGACTGCTTCCGCTTCTTCCGGTCGCGCGTATGTGGGAAAAAAAGCAGCGCTGTTTTATCATACTAGATACATTTGAAAGTTCTGTTATAATGCTACTCTGTGCGGTCGTCACCGGTCTATTAAAATGCACAACATATTAAAGCGTCTTTGGTGTTTCCATGTTTTCTACAAAACAAAACCGGAAATCGAGGGGTTATGACGTCATTGGCAGGCAAACTGTATAACACTGTTCTAGTGGTTTTTGGATATCTTAATTGAAAAATCTTACATATTGTGCCTTTAATAATGTGTACACATATGAACTTATTAAAGTCCACTAAACAAAGAACATGTCTACCAAACACTTTTAACTATTTTTTAAACTAAGCACTGCCCAAATACTTAAAATGAAGAATTATTGTTTTGAAGTCACTATTTACTGTGCTGACGTGTGTACATTCTTGCATTTAGCATTGTAAATGTAAAACCTTTTTTTTTTTTTTTTTGTAATCTGCATTTGTTTTGCTTCTTAGTGATTAAACCCTAATATAACAAGAACCAGATGCCGTTGTTGGCATTGTTATTCTTTACCGTAAGCAGGAATGTAGGAGCAGAGGGATGTAGGAACAGATGACAAGTGATAATGAGAGAGGGGAAAGAGAGTGTCCAAGAGGGAGTTCTTAAACTGGTGTCCAGAAACACAACCTGACTGGTTCACTGGCAGCGGGGGACACCCAACACGTTTCTTCTTGCATCCAAGTTTTCCTGCCCCACATCCATTCACAAGCAACAGTCCACCCAAAACCCAAGCTCAGTAAGCCAGAAAGATGAACTTAATGCACTAAAACTGAATAAAAGTTTAAATGATTCAGCGCGTGCTTGGACAGAATAATTTGCCTTCTCCCTAATCTGCCCTACTTCACTGAGAGAATCAGATGTAACTCTGCTGCCGCCTACATTTGCGTCATGATGCCTACAGCGCTCTGCAGTTTGCATTATAGTGCTGTAATGTACTAAAGAAGATCTTTGTAAACGCTCCCCTAGGAAGGGCACTACTGCTATACCGTTAATCGCAGGTTATTGGGTTAATATTAACACCCATCAGATAGTAGCTAAATGTCTGGGAACTTGTGGTCCTGCGTATACGCGTGTGCTGTGTTAAGTTGCTGGGCAACATGACATTTCGTTTCAGCGGCTCTCTGACGCAAAAGTGACGTTAATAAAGTAAGAATAATTTTGTTATGGTATGTTGGCAGGAGGCGGAGACGACTTCATCAACTTCGTTGATTTAAATCTGAGGGGAATATGCTACTTGATGAAACGTGGAGCGGTTGTTGGAGATATGATGACAGCCCGGCGCGAGACGACTGACTGCTCATGAGAGGAACAAGAAAATAATTTGGATATTGACTTCTTAAACAGGCTTATTAGCTTAATTTAAAGGATTCCTGAAAATTTTCAGCATATGAATATAAAAATGGATTAAGATCGGCGTTCCAAAAGGTAATTACAACCAGAACGTTTTTCTTTCTAGATATGCATATTTATTTATTTAACGATTTGGTTAGGCTATACGAATATTAAGGAAGCTGAACATTACTTTTGAAGGTTCTGAAACGGCTTACATTTAAAAACGTTAGAAAAATGTCTAAAACTAAAACATTTTAGAAGAAGACGTTCCATGAACGATTTTGAGTTTTGAGTTGAGTTTTGAGAACATTATTAAAGATAACTTGACGGAAGGCCGTTTGTTCGTAACTTTGAGAGAACCTTGCCAGAACGGTTCAGAGAACTGATAATCTGAAGTTGTTAAAGAGATTTTTTTCTACATGATTTAACCCATATAAAATAATTCTGGTGGTATGTTGGCTATATTAATGCATTTTGGTTGATTTAGCGATATTAGATCATATTTTTACTTAGAACCGGTTAATTTAGATTTTAGCCTACCAGTTTTAGTTTTACCGTTTTTTCCCCAGTGTACTGTAACTTACCCTTTGTGAATGACACACTTTTATTTCACATTTAAACACCTTTTATTTCAGTATAGCTTAATGTGTGCATCATACACTAATATATTAACTGAAATATACAATGTTTAATAAATATTAACTGAAGTGTCAATGATAACGGCTTATCTGATCTTGTTGTTTAGGCCTACTTTGTCACAATGGTGATTTTGTCAGAGGAAAAAGTGGTGAACCACTCAGGCAGACCACTGCAAGTAGGTTTCTACGAGATCATCAAGACATTAGGCAAAGGAAACTTTGCTGTAGTCAAACTAGCTAGACATAAAGTCACCAAAACAGAGGTATGTTGTGGTTTTTGATATTCGTTATAAAGTCTTTTCATCTGCAATGTACATTTACAGTAATTAGAACAAATATGCCTATAGCTCTAAGCTACATGCAATAGGAGTTACTGCTCATTTATTGTATGTTAAATGACCTTTTTATTTATTTCACTTCTTTTTATTACACATAGGCCTATTTAAGTAATTTAACTTCTTCCTTTTAATAAACAAACCTATTCTCTGGTTGTGCTTTAACAGGTTGCCATAAAAATCATTGATAAAACTCGACTGGATGAATCTGACCTGAAGAAGATTAATCGAGAGGTTCAGATCATGAAGCTTTTGAAGCACCCACACATAATCAAGCTCTACCAGGTCTGTGTGGGCTTGTGTCATTATGATTTATTGCTATCAGTGTATAATATATTCAGGCACACAAAGTGTTGATAGACCTTGGTCAATAACACCTTTATTGATCCATGTTCATTTGAAATTAGAGTTTAAAGGGGTCATATGATGCGATTTCAAGTTTTCCTTTCTCTTTGGAGTGTTACAAGCTCTTGGTGCATAAAGAAGATCTGTAAAGTTGCAAAGACTAAAGTTACAAATCCAAAGAGATATTATTTATAAAAGTTAAGAGCCATTTGTTGCGGAGAAAATAAGGAAAGTGTGTCCAGCTGAATTAATTTAGTATTTTGTTAGACGGGTATAAAAAAGCTTAGTTTACCGCGGCAGCGGTCGCGGCAGGCGTCGCGTGACGGCCTCCTCGTGTGAAGACCGAAGAGTGTAAAGACCATCGACTCCACCTTGCGACTCCACCGAGCAGGGACACCAGCAATGGATAAGTATCGCTTTTTATTTCTCCTCTTTCCTATTACTTGT
>NW_015548222.1:154027-170597 GCF_001515605.1 Sinocyclocheilus anshuiensis | reverse complement strand
TCTAAACTAAACTGATCTTTTAAATTATTAAAAGAATATAATCAGTAATTATACTCACTTAATATTAGATTTTAAAGCCATGTTTTTTTTTTATTTCATAGGCCTTTTTTGTTTACACTGTCAGAAATAAAATATACTATAATTGTATTTTAGCCCTTTACTGGGGCAGTAACCTCAAAGGTGCAACTATACCCCTAAAAGTGAGCATATTAGTAACAAGTATGCATGCTTTAAGGGTAGATAAGTTACAAAGGTGCACCTTTGAGGATAGCCTACCTCATTAAAAATAAACATGGTGTACTAAAATGTAGTATTATTATTATTACCATGGTAAATTTGTGGTTACTGCAATTTTACTACAAATACTGTGGTAAACTGTGGTTACTGTAATACAACCATGGTTCATTTTTGTAAAAGACTGCCAGGCTGTTGTACCCCTAAAGGTGAAACTTTAGCATATTTCTTTATTAACAGCAATTACAGAACATAACACAATCCATTTGAACGTTTAACAACCAGTTTAAACAAGTTTACTTGCCCAAACTAGCCAATTTAAAATAAATATTACATGTACACAAAAGTTTGGGGTCAGTAAGATTTTGTAATATTTTTGTTAAGTCTCATGCTCCCCAAGGCTGCGCTTATTTGAACAACAGCAACAACAAAAAAACAGTAAAAGCAGCAATATTGTGAAATATAACAATTAAAAAGAACTATCTTCTATTTTAATATATTTAAAAATAACAATGTTATGTAATGTAATGTAATAATGTGGCAATGGTTTCTTAAGATCTACTTAAGCTTCTGATGCTTTTGGGAAACGCAGCCCTATTTGAACAAGCACTGTGTGAGCCATGCGTCAGCAGCGAATGCTGTCTGTGTCTGTGATTGATTGGTTCTGTTTTTCAGCATTTGCGTGTGGATGCAACAAATGCCTCGTTTATAATGGGTTTTATTGGTGTTGTTTCATAGCGCTGGGACAAGGCATCACAATATGGTGAGGGGCGTAACATTTCCGTCACACGCTTGAGGTATTCGGCCAATCACAACGCACTGGATAGCTGGCCAATCAGCGTACACCTCGCTTTTCAGACCGATGAGCTTTGTAATAATCGACGTGTTTCAGAAAGGCGGGGCATAGAGGAGAAACAATAATGTACAGTATGTGGAAAATAATGTGTTTTTTTAACCTTAAACCGCATAAACACATTTCATTACACCAAATACATAAAATAATGTTCTTTTTAGCAACATCATATGACCCCTTTAAGATGTCTTGTATTTTCACTGATTCTCTTATTAAACTGATAGTTTATCTGTATTTACCTTTGATTTTCCACCTCACTTAACTAGTTTAAGCCAGTAGTAAGCCAGTTTACAAAGAGCTTACATTATCCTAGTGCACCATGACTTTCCCATGGTTGCTGCTTCCTCCCTACACTGGTCTCTCAGGAGTATGTGGAAGAGGGAAAATAATGACCTCACAATGGAAAGGTCACAATACAACTGCTTTCTCAATCATTTAATATTTGAGTTCCAGATTAATTTAGATGCATACATTTTGAGTTACATATGTCACTTTTTATGGGCATTTTGACTTTTTAATGGAGAGTACAGAAAAGAGCAGACAGAAAGGAGATGGGATCAGAAGATGATGCAGGATTCCAACCTGTGTTCTCTTGAGAAACAGCTCCTTTGTGTCAAGCATGTGCACGAGTTATTCTGCCACGACAAAAAGTTGTAATTTTGATACTTTACAAAATTTAGATTCTTTATGAAGAATGACTGCTTATTACCAGTCTGAAGAATTCATGTTTTTACTTTTTGGAAATTGTAGGTTATGGAGACCAAAGACATGCTGTATATTGTGACAGAGTATGCAAAGAATGGAGAGATGTTTGGTAAGCCTAAAAATAATCTTTTAACGTACAAATCTGTATTTTATCTTATTTTATCTTATCTTTCTCTTTCAAAGATTATCTTACTTCAGTTGGTCATGTAAGTGAGGCAGAAGCTCGTTGTAAGTTCGGGCAAATCCTTGATGCTGTAGAATATTGTCACAAGCATCACATTGTACACAGAGACCTGAAAGCAGAAAATTTACTCCTAGACAGTAACATGAATATAAAACTGGCAGGTAAGAAAGATCATGTACTTCTATTTTTATTGCATCACTTTTTTAATTAAACCATTATTTTAATAAAGTAAATCATTAGAATTGTTATAGAAGTTAATTAAAATAATAATTTATATTATTGTAATAATAATCAAATATGACAAAAGTGGTAGATTTATCCTGTAAATTTCTCCTCCATTTTTTGTCGACATTGTTATTAGACAAATTAAACTAGGATGTGAAAAGTGCTGTTAGAAACCTTATTTTTGCTAAAAGTGCCCATTGTTAATAATATCTCAAGGCTAGTAATATACGGTATCTCTCCATTTTTCTTCAGACTTTGGTTTTGGGAACTTCTATATTCCTGGTAAATCTTTGTCTACCTGGTGTGGGAGTCCTCCCTATGCCGCCCCAGAGGTCTTTGAGGGGAAAGAATATGAGGGACCATCCTTGGATATCTGGGTAAGATCTTCAGCTTGAGTATACGCTCTGAACTTTAACAAATTGTCTAATATAAATAAATTAAATTTCCTTTTTGGCATTAAGGAAGTGTCTGAAATATGAATGTCTCCCGGCTGCCGCTTAGAGTCTGGGAGTACTGCTGTATGTATTGGTTTGTGGCACACTACCTTTTGATGGCACTACTCTCCCTGCCTTAAGAAGAAGAGTCACTGATGGACGCTTCAGAGTGCCATTCTTCATGTCACAAGGTATGTTCCTCCTATATATAGAGCGGCCCTTGCGAAACTGAAAAAAAAGGGTAACCTAATAATGGTAACATCTAAATTAACTGGTTTTATTTAAGTAAAAATATTATTTAGTATCACTTAATCAAACTAAATACATTACTTAATACAAATAAATCTATTTTTATGAGTTAAATCAAGTAGAAATAGCTCTTTGAAGTGCACGTTCAAAGCTATTTCTACTTGATTTAACCATAAAAATTATGTTGGTATAAATTAATGTACTTAGGTTGATCCCACACAATTCACAATTTGATGGCTATATTAACTGTGTATTCATTTTATTGTTTTTTATTCATTTAAAGTCTTGCCATTCTGGCATGTTTAGTTGGGGACACTTAGTATTCAACAATATCATTGAATCGACTGTACAGACACTATTGAATGAGAACTGAACTGAGCTGGATGATGACATCAGGGCTGCTTTCCAGCTGATTTGAACTCATTTTTTATAGTTGATGATCTTTACACAGTCATTGAACTGAACTGAATCAACACTAAGCTGACCTCATCTGAACAATGACACTTGTTTTTTTTTTTTCAAAGCTGCTTTACGGCATCTCTGTTTAAATAATTTTTTCCTGTTTTTCCCTGTAAAACTACTTTGAAACAATCTGTATTGTATAAAGCGCTATATAAATAAAGGTGACTTCATTTGACTTAAAGAGATAGTTCACCCAAAAATGAAAAGTCTGTCATCATTTACTCACCCTTATGTTGTTCCAAACCTGTATGAGTTTCTTTCTTCTGTTGAACACAAAAGTATTTTTTCCACACTATGGAAGTCAAAGAAGAAAGAAACTCATACAGGTTTGGAACAACATAAGGTGAGGAAATGATGACAGACTGTTCGTTTTTAGCTGACACTTATCACATGATGTGGTGTGCTGAAATCTTGTCTTATTTAACCCTTGCCATTTACCTCGTTCCACAGAATGTGAAAGCCTTATACGGAGAATGTTGACTGTTGACCCTGCCAAGAGATTCAGTGTGGCACAAATCAAGCAGCATCGCTGGATGCAGGCTGATCATTCGGCTATATGTCAGTCCCTTTCTTCCTCTTCCTGCCTTGAGGCTCAGGAAACTTACAATGAAGCAGTTCTGAGTATTATGCAGACAGTGGGCATTGACAGGAAGAAAACCATAGAGGTGAGGAGCCCAGAGATCAAGCTCTGTGTGGGAAAAAGTTCAGTCAAAAATGAAAATTTTGTCATCAATTAATCACCCTAAAGTTGATCCAAACCTGTATGACTTTGTGTTCGTCTGTGGAACAACAGAGAAGATATTTTGATGAATGTTGAAAACCAAACATGACCATTGACTTCCATTATATGAATAAACACTTCCATTATATAAATTAAAAAAACACTTGCCAAAATATCTTTTATGTTCCACAGAGGAAAGTCACACAGGTTTAGAATGACATTATAGTGAATAAATGATGACAGAATTGACTAAATGTCTAAATGACAACCCAGACTTATTTACAAATGCTGATAATGATCTGAGGAATATCCCATTTTGGAATTAAAATTCTGCTTAATGCCTCATTAAAATGTCTAATTCCGAAAAGTTTCTGGCTCAAAAGCTTAGAAATCTTTTCTGCATATAGCACACTGCAAAAAGTGGTAACCTGATGTTAAATAATATTTTTTGACAAAACCTGTTCATTTAGGTGTTACCATTTTTCAGTGTAGGGGAGGAGATGCTAGCTAAGTGTTGTTATCGTGCATTTTCAATTGACTATTGACTAAAAACATGCATCTTTATTCAGTCTCTTCAGAACAGTAGCTTCAACCACTTTTCTGCTATCTACTGCCTGCTGTTAGAAAGAGTGATGAAGCATCAAGCACTGCAGCAAAGCAAACTGGGAAGTGAGTGGCTGAAAGAACCATGTCACTCTCCTCAGGGGACGGTGCTGCCTCTGGAGGAGGATCTCAGCACACTAGAATACACATGCTCCGCTTCTGCTGCCTGTCAGCTGGAGACTACAGCATATAAAGAGTCACAGGTGGGGCATTTGAAAAAGGAGGAGAAAGAGGATCAAGCCCTGGACAGTCCTTCTGTGGAGTCCAGAAAATCACAGAGACACACTTCCCCAGATGCCTCTGCATCCCAAAAGTTTTCCTGCTTGCCAAGTAAGTTTGAAGGAAACTCTAAAGAAACTACATTCAATATGATTGGTCAATACACTGAAGTATTGCGGACACCCAAAGACCTCCATCATCACAATGTATACCTGTTTAGATTTTAATTTAATGCACACTGCAAAACATGGTAACCTGCAATTGTTTCTAACTGATTTAACCCATAAAAATAGTTTTGGAGGTATAAATTAATCTATTTAGGTTCAGTGATTACTGATATTTTTTACTTAAATAAAACCAGTTCATTTAAATGTTAAAATTTTTAGGTTACCATTTTTTATCTGTATTGCTGATTAAAATGATTAATTCCTAAACAGTATTGCTGACCTCAAACGTTTGAACAGTAGTGTATGTTAATAATACAAGCAATACAATTTACAGTTATAATTAAAACAGCTGTCAAAATTCATTCAATGCCCACAACACCACCATTCTTACAGCCCCAAACAACAGAGGAAAAATAAATTAAAGACTGCAAAAAAAGTGGCAACCTGCCACTTCCACTATATATTAGCTCATTCTATGTGATTTAACCCACATAAAGTAGTTTTCATGGTATAAATTAATGTATTTAGGTTCCGCGAGATTAAATAATATTTTTGACTTGAACAAAACCAGTTAATTTAGATGTTCCCATTTTTAGGTTCCCATTTTTTCAGTGCACATAGATATTGAAAAAATATCATATAAAATATATACCATTTCCTCTTTATGAAAATTGATTTGAAAGGTTTAAAGTGTTAAAGACATAATAATCATAAATAATAACAGTTTCCATTGTTCATGCAGTGCACAGTGCTAACCACTAAATTTAGCAGTTTTAGTCCTTATACTGTATATGTAAACCAGATTACGATGGTTGTAGTCGCTCGATTGGACTGCTACCTTCCTTTAGTAAACTGCAGTTTCCACACAATACAATCTCAAACGTCATTACTTGACTTAGACTAATGCAAAGTAATGTGCTAGATATGAGGATGAGATGAGTTGTTTAACAGACATGACAACTGTTTAACAGTGCCAGAAACTTTAAAGTTCAAATTCAAAGTTATAACTCTTTTATTACATATTTATAGCTGGCCGAGGTGAAGAACACCACCTGCATAGTGGCCCCGAGGTAGTTTGAGTCTGAGACCCGTGCTCTAGATCAGTCTTCACTGCAAATTCCATTAATTATAACGTATTGTCAGCTTAACTTTTGTCATATATGAAGGCTAATTTAACTTTTCTTTTTGGAATGGTTCTATTGATTTTATTATTAATTATTGCATTAATGATTAAATATTATAATTATTGATGTTAATTATTGCATTTAACATCCCATAAAGTACATTGATATTAAAGTGATGCAGATTGTAGAAATTTACCATTACAACACTCACCAGCTAATTATATGTAAGCGTGAACTCGTGAATATGCTGTTGGATTTTGATGTTAGAGGACAACGGGTTGGACTTTCACTGGAAGAAGTGTTCTCATGGATTATGGACTCGTATTTTAGCCAGAAGCAATGGTTTGAAGCTACAAGCATCTTAATGATGGATTTGTTTCTTATAAACATGCATTTTACTTCACAACAAGTTGATTGATGGACTGGATTGTGTGAATTACTTGTGGAGTATTGTGATGTTTTTATCAGCTGTTTGGACTCTCATTCTGACGGCTCTTCACTGAAGAGCATCCATTGGTGCACAAGTGTTGTAATACTAAATTTCTCCAAATTTGTTTCCATGAAGAAACAAACTCATATACATCTTGGATGTGAGGATGAGTAAATTGAATCAAATTTAAATTTTTGGGTCAACTCTTTTTTTTTCTTTTTTTTAATATGATCTGTTTCTTGCTTCAGGTATTGTCATAGATCATGTTGATGGCTCCACGTCAGACTGCTGCCTCCGGTCCTGTCCTTATGCTTCTACTAGTTCTTTCACCACCGTCTCCAACCCATCAGAGATTAGCACTGACACCAGTAGCTGCATGACTCCGGGATTACATCCGTATTCACTAGGAAATCCTGGCTTTCGTTCATCCACCCTTGGGCACCAGAGTTATCTTCCTCTACCCAGCTTTCAGAAGGGAAGGAGATCCTCAGATACCTCACTTATACAAGGTCAGGGAAACAGCTCACAGCGCAAATTCTATCACTGTAACAGCTCTAGTTGATTAAACAACTTTGCCTCTTTTGTCAGGTGTGAAGGCTTTCCCAACTCATTTGAGAAAGAATGGTCATATTAAGGGCCAGTTGAGTTGGAATGAAGTTAAGGGGCCTGTGCAACGCACGTGCATCCTAGATAACAATCCACAAAGTGGTAGTACATCGATGGTTTTGACAAACCCTCCATGCTTCCCAGTGGTGCACCACAATGGCGTCTTGAAGAATTCTTTAAGAAATGAAAGGTAAAAATTCAGTGAATAATGATTTACCCTTGTAAAGAAGTTAAGTAGTGCACATAATTGTATTTTCTGTGTACTTGTAGTGTATTACAAATATTAGAAGTACATTTTTTTTTACTTATTTTATATAATGTAATATTAATTAAATAAAAGTTCACTTAAGTGTACTTAAAAAGAGACACTTTTATGACTGTTTCTTAATAAACTTGAAGTGCACGTTGTAATAATATGTAGCAAATTAGCCCAAAAGGGAACTATGTATACATTATTTATGCTCAAAAAATTTTTGTATCAAGTAACTGGTTTGGAGGATTCCTACAGAATCAGTTTTAGACGTCCCGCCAGCACTCATCTAGCGAATGTTTATTAAGAATGTCTATAATAGAATGTTACTCTCTTAGCCATAAATAATAAAATCATAATACACATTCACAATCACTTTCAACAGCATGTTGCTGTGATCGGCATGATTAGGGACTCCAGTTATGAGCAAAACTACAAGAAGCAGAGTAAAGGATAAAGGCAATATGTTATATTCCACAGATCCACAGCCTGAAAGAAACATCAGTTTCTTAATTCAAACACACCTTTGTAAAAGAATCAGAATGAGCTTTATTCGCCAAGTGTGCGCAAACACAAGAAATGTGTTCTGGTTTCCAGGAGCTCCGGGTATATACATACAACATTTAAATAAATTGAGTAAAAAAAAGAAATTGATGTACAGATGTTAAACGTTAACTGGTGTATTTAATGCCCTCTGTTACCTATTTTAACTAATTTTAATAAATATAAACTATATCATATTTTCTATATCATATGATTGTGATTTTTTTTTTTTTGGTTCCCTTCTCATGCCATCAAAGGCAGCTGCAGTTTCTCTCAGTGCAGTGTGCTCATTCCCCTGATCATGTGAAGAACGATGCAGGTCTGGAATCACAGAGCTTCTCCAGTCCACCTCAGCGTGAGAGGACTCACCTCAGCTCCCAGAACCCTCGGCTCCTACCACAGTCAGCTCTTCAGGACTCTCTATCTTCTCTCTCCTGTTCTTCCTCCATTGTGGCATCAGCCGCACAGCTTCTTGAAACTCGACTGCAGATCAGTCCACAGTCTCAGTCTCTGCCTCAGGCTGAGCTTCACATTGGCACTGTATTACCCTCAGTTAAGTGACAATGATTTGATCCATTGTTAATAATACACAGTTTAGTATTTGTGTAGTGTGCACTTAGTAGTGCTTGAGAGTTTAAGAGTGAGTGACTGAAATTGACTGATAAATAAATAGTCTTTAGATCTGGATTAGCTAGATGTGTGTTTGTAATAGAATTGAATAGTTTTATAGAGACATCATATTGCTTGGTCTTTTTTTGTCATGATTGTAGTTATTTAGGCCTAGATATTCTCCATCAAGTGATGTATATAAATATATTATTATTATTATTATTATTATACATCAATTAAACAGTTTACTATGACTTATGTAGATGTTGTTTTTGTATCATAATTTAATAGTAACATTATTTGTATCATTAATAATAGAAGATTACTTAAGTTGTTATTCCTGCTAAGATTTCAGTTCCAGTTATAAATAAATATAATTTAAAAAATTTTAAATAGTGGAATACTAATTCATGCTTAGAACTATTGTTCATTTAGGCATCTTTTGCTTGCACTTTTTTTAAAATGTACTTACAATGTACTTAAATATGAAAGTAATGGGTAATATAAGGTAACCACGTGTTAAGGTTAGGGGTAGGTTCATTGTTAATACCTAGTTATTACCAGTTATTGTAATCACTATAATCTATGTGGCTTAATTATACCCTGCAAAAAGTTACTTTTTAGAGATATTTGTACACGATTTAACTAATAAATTAGTTTTGCTGGTATAAATAATGGATTTAGGCTGATGCAGCGATATATAGACGTTACCATTTTTAGGTTACCATTTTTTTTCTGTGTATGTTGTGACTTGTATTACATAGCAAAAATACAACAAACAAGATTTTCTTAATGGTTAATAGTACAACTTTATTTTTTTTAATTACTTTTTAGTAGACCCCTGAGGAGTCAGTAATGAGTAGAACAGGGCTAAACCTACAAGACAGGCAAGAGTCAATAACAAGAGAAATCTAGAAAAGAGGTCATGACACAGGCAAGGGAGAAGGCCACGGTCTTACAGGTGATGGAATCTCCCTTGGATCAGAAATCTTCAAACAGATCAAGTTTTAACCAAGCTCTCCAAACTTTTCTGGAGCATTTAGTTCTCCAACTGATCCTATACAATAAAGGATTATACTTTTAAATAATGGTTACCTATATCACCAGGATGGTCGAAAATCAGAGCAGTGACTGTTTGCGATTCATCATCTGACTAGAGAGGAATGCAGAGGCTTGATTAAGAAATAAGACCCCCAGCCAATCATCCTGATCCATTTCCTGTGTGTCATGTAAAATGAAAACAATCATAGTGGATTATGGAGATTATTAGCTAGTAATGAAAGAAGGTATTAGGTCAGATATACTGACACCCTTTGAAGTGGAAGTGGGAGGAAGGGCTTGTTTAATGATAAACAAATAGAGGATTTGCTTAAATCCACCCTTATAGATGCCCTCTGAAATAAAAGCCCCTGTGAGCCCCACTCACACCTCAATACTGCCACCTGGCTGTGGGGAGTGACCCGTCTAGGAGGAGGAGCTTAAGTTGGTCTTGTCCTCCCTGGTAATAGGGGTGGGGTGATCTCTACGGCCAGACTCTATGCCACCAGCCTTGGGTCCACAAAGAGTAAGCAGGCCATCAGCAGACAGTGTGCAGGTGACAGCAGACTGGTCCACACTAGAAGGCAGGCGGTAGCGGCGGCGGAACTCACGGGAGATGTAGCCGTGATCATCCTGCGGAGCCAAACAACAAAAACAGAGCAAAATGTAAAAAAAAAAAGGCTACGCACATATTCATAAACCCATCATGTACAGACAGTAGACATATTACTTCTGTAGCTCTTCACCTCATTACCGGAGATGACCTGAGCAAACACTCTTCGCTCATAGTTGCCATGAAGATGTGCCTGTTCTGTTGTTGGAAAACTATTCAGTGTGGTATGAAGGTTTTGAAATAGAATAGAATAAACATGTAAAAATAGGAATTACTTTTAAGAATAAGAACCAAAGTAAAAGCCCTATTTTAGCATAGATCCACTTCAAAGTACCATTTTAGAGGCTTTATATACTGTATACATGTACACTGAAAAAAATGATTTATTGAATTTACTACTATGCCACCAGCCTTGGGTCCACAAAGAGTAAGCAGGCCATCAGCAGACAGTGTGCAGGTGACAGCAGACTGGTCCACACTAGAAGGCAGGCGGTAGCGGCGGCGGAACTCACGGGAGATGTAGCCGTGATCATCCTGCGGAGCCAAACAACAAAAACAGAGCAAAATGTAAAAAAAAAAAGGCTACGCACATATTCATAAACCCATCATGTACAGACAGTAGACATATTACTTCTGTAGCTCTTCACCTCATTACCGGAGATGACCTGAGCAAACACTCTTCGCTCATAGTTGCCATGAAGATGTGCCTGTTCTGTTGTTGGAAAACTATTCAGTGTGGTATGAAGGTTTTGAAATATTTCCAGGAAAGATTAAAATAGGCCAAATTATTGTAATGAAGAATAAACATGTAAAAATAGGAATTACTTTTAAGAATAAGAACCAAAGTAAAAGCCCTATTTTAGCATAGATCCACTTCAAAGTACCATTTTAGAGGCTTTATATACTGTATACATGTACACTGAAAAAAATGATTTATTGAATTTACTAACATTTTTTAAGGTAAGTGGTTGCAATCAATTTATTTTAGCTACATTTAAATAAACAAATTTAGTTGACTAACATTCAACATGTTTTTTTTTAAACGTAGCTAAAATAAATTGTTTGCAACCACTTACCTTAAAAAATTAGTATCATTTTTTTCAGTGTATATAAAATTGATGTTTACTTAATATAAATTATATGTATATATAATTCATGTAAAAGCAATCCATCAAGATGTAGATACCAATTTTCATGTTGGTAACATTTAGGTAACAGTGACTCAGCAAACTTTACTAATAAATGAAAAATGAAACCTTTCTCATTTATTAGTATTTACTAAATCAGTCTGAGTCTGGCAAATCTGAATCTAGTCACTGAAAAAAAAATGATTCATTGAATTTGTTAAAATGTTTTTAATGTAAGTGGTTGCAATCAATTTATTTGAGACATTTAAATAAATTTAGTTGACTTTCAATATTTTCTTTTAATGTAGCTAAAATAAATTGTTTGCAACCACTTACCTTAAAAAATGTAGTATCATTTTTTTCAGTATACTGACCTTTAGATTTAAGTTAGATTTACTTCTAGGGGACTTATTATTGTAAGAAGAAGAACCGAAATAGGAACCTCATCTTATTAAAGATCCACTTTCAAGTACTATTTTAAAGGCTTTTTAAATAAGCTACAAATAGATTAAATGACTGTAGGCATGAAAAGAATAATAAAGTAATGAATAGAAAAGTAATCCGTCAAGAGTTGGACAGCTGTTCACATGTTTTTGAGAAACAGCTCTGAAGCTCACTCAGTTTATCTCTGAAGAAAGCCTTTTTCAGTTATTAAGAATTTTCCACAAAATCAATCTGAATCTTACTGCAAATCTGTTTACTCTTTTCTCACAAATATGAATTGTACATTTGACTTTTAGATTAGATTTAGATTAGTTTGATCTTGATTACATTAGTGTAGATTTGAGCTCATATACTGCAGTGTACATATCAGTACAGTTCATCAAGCACTGCCCAAACATAGTCATAGTCTCTCGTGAATGCTGTTGACAGAACAGCTTTAGGGTCAAGGCATTTTAAAACACTACCAGTAAAGCCCTGGAAAGATTACCCACAAGCCCTTTACTGGCGTTTAGGACTCCAAATGGGGTGGCAGGCTGTGACGCAAAAGTGACGTCAATCTGACACAAACATTTTGAGAGATCTACTCACTTTTTCCTCATCTGTGCTACTGAAACGTGAATAAACGTGAATCCATAGTACTGAAATAGTGACTACGGGGATAAAAATAGAAAAGGAACTGAAGAGAAAACACAACTGGGAGAAAAAGAGAGTGATGTAAACATGAATAGCTGAATAACTATGAAATTATCTTATAAAAACCAAAAAGATTTTTCACGCATATATAAATTTCTTTCACATTTAAAAATATTACTTTCTCCCAGTAGCATTCAAATCGAATTAATTTTTTTTTTCTTTTTTCAAAATAAGCATATTTATTTGTTATGGTTGCTTAACAACTGGTACTGCATTAAAAAATATATGCAACTGAGTCATTTCTGAACGCCTGTCTGTGAAAGTTCAAGGTCTTTTTCTTTGTTGTGATGATTTGTCACATTGTGCTAAAGGAAATGACTGAATAAAAACCTAATTATATAATTATATTTTCCCACAATCTTTAGAATATATCATAGGCTACAGCATTTTTATACACTATATAATCCTTCGAGACACACACACACACACACACATACACAGGCACTTACACTAGTATTATACTAGTACATAGTTACAGTTCACTGAACAGTGTGATGCAAAACAAGCTAAATTACTGTAAATAAAGCATTATTCACAAACAATTCACAACTTTACTGTTCAAATACCAGCTTCCTTCCATTAACAGAAAAATCGGCACAGCAACTGATGAGAACATTTGGATGGTTAATTCAATTTCATTGTAAGTTTCTCTTGCACACATTCTTATTGAACACAGTCCCTGTCATGTCCAAATGAGCCGTGACCTCACCTGTCTTTCTCCATGCTTGCCCTGGATCTCCACATAGTCCTCAGTCACCTTCACATTGAGCTCATCAGGAGAGAAGTGTTTCACATCCAGGTACACTGTGAATTTGTCTCTGTCAGACCTCACCTGCAGAAATGATCAAGTACAGTGGATTTACATCAATGTGGTGTTGTTTGCAGATAAGAATACATAAGGATTTCAGTTTTTCAAGAGAAAACTAATGCCATAAATTCATGAAAAGCAGTTCATTCAGCTAACAGCATTCAGCATCTAGGTGGAGATGAATCGTATATGACATGTTTCACTTGTGGTTTCATTTGGAGTGACACTGTTGTGCAATGCGGTGATGGATGCATTGATCTTCAGGTAATATGAAAGAAAATCTTGTCATTATGTCACATGCCAAAATATTAAATGAATAGTAAGTCATTTAATTCCTTTCCGTAAACTTAACAGAAAAGGTACTGGTAATTTTCTCCATGGACACTATCAATTGTTCTACCTTTTTTTTCTTCTTTCTTATACAGTGCTGCATTCACCAGTCACAGGTATGCATTATTTTCAGTTTGCTCTTTTTTTAGGTCAGGTCTTATTTGCAATTTAATTCCTGGAGTCTGTAAGGAATACCTCTAGAAATGAATTTTCTGGAAACCTTGCTACTTTAAACGTTTCACCTCCACAATATAACACATTTTGAGGTGATACTAATAAAGCTGTTTGTCACAAAGACGACTTAATGCATTGATTTAGTGATAAACAACACCTGTATTGGTCTTCTGCAACAACAATGGCATCTTAAGATTCTAAATCTCAATCTTATCAATACACAGTGAAGCAGTCCATTACCTCAGAGATGCCTGGGTTGGAGGAGTCCAGGAAGCTGCGGAAGAGTGAGTGTCGATAGTAAGGGCTGACAGTTGAGGAAGCGAAGGGAAAGAGCTCATAGTCGAACAGGCCTTCTCCAAACAACTGGTCGAAGAGGCGGGTGGGGTAGCCCAGGGTGCGTCTAAACCAGGGGTGTTGAATGGCAATATCCATAATGTCAGGCTTGGCAATGTAGACTGGCAAATTTCAACCTGATTGTGACTATTTGCACCTGATGTTGAGGAAATTTTTCAAGCAGAAGATGTGGACTGAAGGCAGGTATGAGGAGGCTGATATAGGCTGGTACAGTAGACAAAGATCCCAATGATGTGCACCGTTCCCAGTGAAGGCAAGCTGCTGGTTATATACCTGTGCTGCAGAAAGAGAGGCTTACAAGTGGATCTCTCTGGAATGGCATTATCTCATGGTGGGAACAGTGCTGTCAGCAGAATCGGTGGGGTAGACACTGACCTGAGAATGACAGTCTAGCCCTGAATGGCTCCCGGTAGTTCCCTGCTGGCCAGTTATCACCGGAAAATAAGTGACTGCCAAAACAAACCAGACCATACAGATGAAGTGGGGTGGCTGCAGAGCATTACTAATGGTGTGTTATGGCCACTTGTTTTACCAGAAGTTTCTTAGTTCTGACTACTTTATAAGGTACAGGTACAGCATATTTTCTCCTCAAAACTGAAGCTTTACTAAAAAGTTCATTTTAAAAGTTAGTCTGCAAAATTCTATGGAAGCTGACTCTAAAATTTCAGCATGTTACTATAGAATACAAATCATGGACCACATAAAGAGAGGGATTAGTCTAAGCCAGTGTTTCCCAACCTTTTTTTAGTCGCGGCACCCTTTGGAAATTTTAACAAACTTGTGGCACCCTACAAAATTAATTTTGTCACAATATTTGAATTTCTAACTTCGATATGATAATTTGAAAAGTGTAGATATTTGGTACAACAGGGAAGAACTGCAGAATATAATGTCATACAGATACTTTTAATATTATTAAAAAAAATTGTCCATCAATGGTGGCAATCAGTAGGATAATTTCTGATGAAGAGACCAATTTATATGACAGATTTTAATGTAGGCTTTTGTAAACATTATTTAATTACCATTATAACTATCTCACAAATAAATTTTTTTTAAATATATTTTTTAAAAATTCAAAAAATATATATTTGCTAAAATAATCATTTACATAAAAAAAATCTACAAATACATTTTTTGGCAATATTTTAAAGATATTATTATTATTGTTATTGTTATTATTATTATTATTATTATATTTATTTATTTAATTTAAATTGTTTTTTTGTGTGTTTTGCATGGTCTATTATTGGAGTAGTGTCACCCGGGTGGGGGTTTTAACTCCTATTCACTGAGAATAAAAATGAATGAATGAATAAATCATTCAGTCGTCTCCCCACCCTCTGAATATTACGAATCATAAAGTAACTACGTTATTTGGCGGTTTTTACTCGGAAAAGCAGCTGTTTTCTAGCATTCGAATAACTACCTGAAACTATAGAAGAAGGATTGGAGATGAATTTCCTTTACAAATAAAGTAGGAAGTGCATACTTTTAAATCGACACCTGCCACGGTGTTCCCTTTTGATACTTCACTCGTACTGCGTCTTGCTTAAGACGCATATGGGAAAAAGCCTTTTTTCTCCTGAACTGAAGCCTTTTCATTCACGCAGTGAAACTGCACGGCCATTGGTTCGTGCAGTGATTAAAAAACGAACCAATGGCGACGAAGCCCGCCAAAGCCCGCCAGAATGGGCGGGGCATCTGGCTATATAAGCGGGCGCTCGCCACAGATTCTCAGATTTCTTCTCCTTCAGCGACGACTCTATGTCCTCAAGCTGATCTGAAGCCGCTCGCCATTGACACGCCTTCGCAGCTGGAATCGGGGCCTCTCAGCACGGCTGACCTGCTTCTCCGCCGCTCCAGCGACACAGCAGTTCAGGTCCGGTTCTCCTGCCGCCATCCGGCGATTTCAAAAAAGAGCTTCTAAAAGAGCAAATTGGCGTTGTTGCAAATGCCACGCCGTTACTGCGGTTCGTGCGGGTCCCCCCTGCATGCCGAAGACGGCTACACGGAGTGCGTTTCCTGCTTGGGGAAATCCCATGCTATTTGCTCCCATTGCGAGAGCTTCAGTCTTGCCTCTCTCCGCTCACGGATCGCTTTCTTTTCAGAGAGCAACTCCACCCCCCGTGCCCTCCCGTTTTCTTCCTCCCAGGGACCTGTGAGGAAAAAACAGCGGGGCAAAGGGGTCGAGTGATCGGCTACGAGTGAGCTCACGCCAGCCCAGATCCCGCGTGCCTCGCTCTCGCCGCAGAGAGAGTATTCCCCCGTCCTTTTCTCCCGGTCTGATCAGCGTCCCTCTGCTGGTGCGAGCAACCTGATCTCATTCGGGGGAAGTGAGGACGAGCTGCTTGCTGACAGCATGTCATTA
>NW_015548222.1:152729-153821 GCF_001515605.1 Sinocyclocheilus anshuiensis | reverse complement strand
AGCCTTGTGGTGCTCGAGCGCCATTTGTGGCTGACGCTGACAGAGATTAAGGACGCAGATAAGATCCCCTTCCTCGATGCTCCAGTCTCTCCCAAAGGCCTTTTCGGCCCGGCGGTAGAAGGATTCGCTGAACGCTTCACGGAGGCACAGAAATCGTCCCAGGCTATGCGACATTTCCTGCCTAAGCGCTCCAGCTCCGCTGCTGCCTCAGCTCGCCCTAAATCTGCGCCGACTCAGCAGCCCGCGAAACCAGCACCTGCCGCCCCCGCTTTTCAGCCCGCTAAAGCGCAGCAGACGCGGGGATGCTCTCGCTCGGCCAAACGCTACCCTTCTCCTAAGCGCCAGGGACCCCGACCCAAGATTGCGTTGGACCCGGCGCCTCAGGCTTCATCCTGATCCGCAAGACAGGAAGAGGATGGGGTCAGATCTCGCCACGGCCGGACCACCCCTCAAGCAGCCTCTCTTACACCTCTTGACCCCCCGTTCAGCTCCGGGTGCAGAGGGAAATGTGTTTTGTGTGAACAACAGGTCCATTCATGCGCCCAAGCATTCAACCGCTGTGATAGCGGAAAAAATAATAAAACACAAACATTTTCAAAAAGAGAGCAAACTTCCTCTTCCATCACTCGTAAGTTAACTCGGCCAGTCACCCGAGTTAATTCAACCCCTTGTCACGCGGGCCGAGGCCTGGCAGGCCATCCCCGGAGTGTCGAGATGGGTTATGGGGATAATAAAGCGAGGATATTCACTCCAATTCGCTTGAAGACCCCCGCGCTTCAGCGGCGTGGTCCCCACCTCAGTGCAGAGCAAGGACGCTCATGTCCTGCACTCAGAGGTGATGAAATTGAAGCCGTGGAAAGGGTTCCTCCAGCCCAAAGCGAGTCAGGCTTTTACAGCCGTTACTTCCTCGTCCCCAAGAGAGATGGTGGCCTCTGACCCATCCTCGATCTCAGACACCTGAATCGCGCCCTCATAAAGAGGTTGTTCAGGATGATTACACTGAAACAGATCCTCGCGCAAATTCGCTCAGGAGACTGGTTCTTTTCTCTGGACCTGAAGGATGCATACTTTCACATCCAGATAGCCCCTCGT
>NW_015548222.1:142027-152011 GCF_001515605.1 Sinocyclocheilus anshuiensis | reverse complement strand
GCGGCAGAATTAATATCTCACAGAGCCCTCCTCCTCAGCCACCTGGAGTGCCTGGGACTCAGGGTCAATTTTACCAAGAGCTCGTTGCTTCCCAGCCAGCGAATTTCATTCCTGGAAACAATTTTCGACTCAGCCCAAATGAAAGCTTTAGTCACGCCAGAACGAGCTCTGGCCATACGGAGGCTGGCGACGTCTTAAGCAAGACGCAGTACTCGTTCCCGTATCTCAGGGAACCGAGGTTACATTAGTAACCGAGTACGTTTTCCTCTTTGAGTGTGTCTTAAAAGCGATGAGGAGGGGGGAGGGGGCTTAATCTTATCACTCAGCATACCCGGTTAAAAAAGTCACTGCTCGCCACTGCTGCTTATTAATACTTAGTAAAGTAGTTGCTAAGTTTAAGAATTGGGTAAGAATAAGGATTTAGAAAAAGGTCTTGCAGAATAAGACATTAATATATGTTTTTAAGTAATAATAAACAGCCTATATCCATGCTAATAACCACACTGAAAAAAATGTTTGATTCATCCAATTAAAAAAATTTAGGGTAATGATTCACATCTATATTTTTTAACTTGAGCCAATGAAAAATAAATAACTTGCCCTTAGGGCATTGGATGAACCAAACATTTTTTTCAGTGCAACTAGTTAATAGTGAGAATTGGGACACTAAAGTGTTACCAATATTCTTATTAACTCGCCAAAGTATTTAAAGTGAGAAGGGTACATAAAAGCATGCATTTTAAGGTTAGACTTTAAATTTTGATGTTAAATCCACTATTGTATTGAATATTCAGGGCCGCTGCTGGCCAAATGGGTGCCCTAAGCAGAATAGCATTGTTGTGCCCCCTCCTTATAAAAAATATATAAATAAATAAAAAATAAAAAACACCTACTATAAAAGGTCAAAATAGAACTCTAATAAAAATTTGAATATTTATAAATTACAATTGTAGCTCTAGAGTCTAGACAGTTACCTACGGCTATAATTTTATTAATACTGTTGTCTGATTGATTTTATAGTCTCAAGCATTCAGAAACCACACAAAATAAAATTAATCAGTTTTACTACGATAAAACCATGGTTAATTTTGGTAAGGGTTGTGATGTCCACGTGTTTTTGTTGAAGAAATCAGTGCAGCTCGCGCTTGGTGTTCTGTGTTCGGTGTTCTGAGCTGCAATGAGCGCAGTTCTCTCGCTGCAGCTGCGGACACGCGCTGTAAGAAAATATAGTAGTCAGTCAGTGGAGACATTTTCACGCTAGTATCGAAAAAGCAAGCCTAAGTGCGGCCACGACGCGAAACTAATTTAGCATCTTTTTACTAACATCATGAGCCTCTGTTACTAATAATTACAAAGCGTCATTTTAGACCTAATAACTGAGGATTGAGCCGTAGCCTATGCAGTTATTGTAGAGAGATCGAGAGGAAGAGAGCGCGTGTGAATGTGAATTATTCGGGTATGACCGACTTTCCCGAAACTATGTTATTTATAGACATTAAATGTCTTTGTGAGTGTAAGAGAGAGAACCACCTGTCCAACAGTTTGTTTTACGAGGATGATAGAGAAAGCAAACGCTAAAGAAAGCAAGAGCCCTCAGTTGAAGCTGTATCCAGTGCGTATTTGTGTTTGCGCTCCAGAGAGCTAAATAGTTTCTATCAGGGGCATCATGCACTTATTATTTTTGAGGGGGCACGAGTCAAAACTCACATTATAATCACTGAAGCTGTTTACACTGTGAAATGCATATCTTACTTATATAGTATGCACAACTGCACTTCCTTGTTTCTGATGAGAGAATTAATTTGCCAGAGACCTGAATTCAGTCAGCTACGTGCGCAGTGAACAAAACTCCAGTGTTTCAGCGATGACTCATCTAAGCGCCTCTGATTGGCCATTGCCTTCATAAAGTCAACAGAATCATGTGTGATTGGTTATAATGCACAGCGCTGTAAAAACGCTGTTTTTTTTTGGTGGTGTGTTTGGGGGCGACTGGGTAATAGTAAACCACTTTTTTCTTTAGGACTACACCACTGGTAACAAGGACACCTTAATTAAAATAAAGTGATACCCAATTTAGTATAGGGACCAATTCTCACTGTTAACTAGTTGCTTATTAGCATGCATGTTACTAGCATATTGGCTCTTTATAAGTACTTATAAAACACATATTCATGCCTTATTCTGCATGACCATATTCCACATCCTTAATCCAAACCAATAAATACCTAATCTTAACAACTACCTAACTACTAATAAGCAGTACTTAGGAGTTTATTGAGGCAAAAGTTGTAGTTAATAGTTAGTTAATAATGATAACTAGACCTTAAAATATAGTGTGACCAAATATTTATGTAGTTATATTCCTTTTACTCTACTGGAATTTCAGAATGCAATTTTAACCAATTCTAAAATGTGATCATCATCCACATTCTGCTGAGGCTGGAAATGTATTGTCTTCACCCTGAAATACATTTTGAAATATATTTTGGAATATGAAGGTTCAAATTAAATAGATTTTTTATTTTAAATATATATTTTATTGAGCTTCACAGTTAGGCCTATAACATACATTTAGCAAATATAATATATAACAAACATGCAAAAAAATAAGAAATCAGGAAGGGGGCCAACACTTTTTCACACCACTGTATATAGTATATAGAAATCTAAAAAAACATTGCATACAGAAGGCCTATATGTTTTTTTTTTTTTAGTTATATTTGATACATCAGGCTTTTGTGGATCATATAGTATGATATAGTCAGAATATGGATTAACGAATGGCTCAGTTTTATCCAGAGACCAAAACTGAGCAAAAATTTGCAATTTGGTGCAGATGCTTTATATGGCCAAAAAGTGAGATTAAATTCTGATAGCTTGTAATGTAATGTAAATGATAAATAAAATGATATAAATATCAGTTGTCACTCATATCTCCTAATACTGTCTTTGTAAGATGATATTTAAATGTTTAGTTTTATTATTAAAACATACAATGCAATACAATAAAATAAAATGATTATTGAGAAATGAACAAATAAATGTTCCTCAAATGCCTGATGGATCATATTTGATACTCAAATTTGAACACGATTTTTCTAAAAAAAAGAGATGCATGGATAATCAAGTAAGCTTATGTTGCTTCTGTCCAGGAAGTGTTCGTCTTGAAATAATACAGTATTATTATTATTCCTATGTTTACTTTGTAAAAATCGGTAAAGATTTCACAGCAAAAAGACGTGAACCATGACCTGAAGATAGATGTCTGTACAATGATACTAAAAGGCCTTCTACTTGCTAAAAAAATGTGAACTAATAATTAAATTAAATTCAATTCAATTCAAGTTTATTTGTATAGCGCTTTTCACGATGCAAATCATTGCAAAGCAGCTTTAAAGAAAAAAAAAAAAGTTTCTACAATATTTAGTGGTGATCGCAAGTTGATGTCCATATGGCAGAAATGTACGTTACATATCATGCAGTTAGTTAATGTCATGTAATCAAACAGACAGTGAACACTAACAGCAATGATTATATGTTGCGATCAAACTTATAGCAAAATTTGGTAGTTTTGTATGTTGTCTGAGGTTTGGCATCATCTGAGGTCTTCTGGGGGGTTGGCATCATCTCTTCTCAGGTGTTCGGTCATCTCAGGTCTTTGTAAGGGCTGGATCCAGACTGAAGCTTGTGTAATTGCTAGTTACCATGGGATGCCAATCAGAAATGGCAGAAACAGAGAAGGTAATAGAGAAAAATTAGCGTAGCTGCTGTTCCAACCAAGCAAAAAATGATGTGTTCAACCCAAGCAAAAGAATGAAAATGTGACAGATGTAACTGCAGTACAAGATTATGAGATGCATTACTTGAATGCTTGGCCAAAGAGATGTGTCTTTAATCTAGATTTAAACAGAGAGAGTGTGTCTGAACCCCGAACGTCATCAGGAAGGCTATTCCAGAGTTTGGGAGCCAAATGCGAAAAAGCTCTACCTCCTTTAGTGGACTTTGCTATCCTAGGTACTACCAAAAGTCCAGAGTTTTGCGACCTTAGGGAGCGTGATGGATTGTAGCGTGATAGAAGAGTAGTTAGGTACGCAGGAGCTAAGCCATTAAGGGTCTTATAGGTAAGTAATAATATTTTGTAACTGATACAGAACTTAATAGGTAGCCAGTGCAGAGAATGTAAAATTGGGGTAATATGATCATATTTTGGACTACCTGTAGCTTCTTTATTGAAGATGCAGGACAACCACCTAGCAGTGCATTACAATAATCCAGTCTAGCGGTCATGAATGCATGAACTAGCTTTTCTGCATCAGAAACAGGTAACATGTTCCGTAACTTGACAATGTTTCTAAGATGGAAGAATGCTGTTTTTGTAACATGGGAAATATATGTTTTATGGTCCAATAAGTAATATCTTGGTCTTATCCAAACTTAATAGGAGAAAATTATTGGTCAGCCAGTCTTTTACATTTTTAACACACTCTGTTAGCTTAGATAATTTAGAAGTTTCATCTGGCCTTGTTGAAATATATAGTTGAGTTTCATCAGCATAACTATGGAAACTAATCCAGTATTTTCTAATAATATTACCAAGGGGCAATGTGTATATTGAAAATAGCAGAGGGCCTAGGACAGATCCTTGTGGCACTCCATACTTTACTGGACGTAACTGAGATGATTCCGTTTAAATAGACAAAGTGATAGCGATCGGAAAGGTAGGATCTAAACCATCTTAAAGCCTGCCCTTGAATACCTATACTTTTGACTTTCATTGTATGGACAAAAGCGGCTAAACACTCTTCAAATTCAAAATCTCTTCCTTTGTGTTATGCGGAAGAAATACAATCAGTTGAGTTTAGATTGGCATGAGGGTAAATGACAGAATTTTTGGGTGAATTATTCCAGAACTATTATCAGAATAATTCTGTACAGAAAAGAGAAATAAATCAAACCAACAAATTATGACATAATTATTATCAATATTAATATTCTTGCCTATATATGTTTTTGGTAGATTGCAAACTGCTGTTTTTTTTCACAGTAATAGTTTAATATCATATAGTAAGTGCACTGACACACATACACATGTACAGTGAGATGGCTTAGCAAAGATTTTATTTGTGGAGTATTTAACTCATCTATCTGACCAATGTAACTCTGAAGCCATAACTCCTATGGCAGACTTAATGACTTCCCCTCTGGTCCGTGCGGCAGCATTAGGGTAATCCTGGGGGCTTCACCTGGCACGCTGGTGAGGCTTAACTCTAAACCACCAGCAAGGCTCTTTTTCCATACCACAGACTCAACAGCCTTGGCAAACAGACCCCAGCCGAGCCAGTGGAGTGAGGATGGGTGACCGGGCCACCGGATGGGTGGTTTAATCTTTGGCCAGGTTTCAGCTCAGTCAGCAGCTTTTGTTGGAAGCTTTTTCTCAGTGGACTGCAGCATGAATGAACTATTACAAGAGCATAAGGTAAGAAAGGATATTTTATATAAAGTCTGGAGAGAAGATGCAAACATCAGTATTTTGCATGTAGGCCTATCAGTATTGTCAAAAACTCTGTCTAGATGCTGTTTATGGCCTCCCTTCCATTGTTTGTTAATTTATTGCGACAAATACAATTAGGAAAGGATTTTTAAAGTGGTATTTAATTTATTCTTTGTAATATACCACTGTACCAACTTTTTTATACAATGCAGTATGAAGGCTACAGTAAAGAAAGCAAATTTAGAAACAACATTCAACAATGCTGGTAAACTAATTTTTCATGAACTACTACATCAACATGTACTCTACCCTGAACAATTTGGTTTAACACTTTGTGCCAAAGCCACTTGCCTTTACTGGGGTTGATACTGTAACATCACATCGATTAACTTGTTGGACTTGGAAATTATGGATAAAATGATGATATGGTCAAAATCATCACTTGCCTAATAATTGTGCACACAGTGTAAAGGTTATAAAAGTTAACAACATAACCCGTTTCTTGTGGGCCACTTTCAAGCAAAGTTTAGTTCTAGCCCCAATTAAACACACCTGAACCAGCTAATCAAGGTCTTTAAGAAAAACACTAGAAACTTCCAGGCAGTTATATTGGAATTAAATTCTGCAGGAAAGTGGCCCTCCAGGAGAAGGAGTGTACACCCTTGCTTTATAACCTGTAACAACTTTTACCTCAGTGGAAGAGGTTCATCCAGGGTGCCTACAATTTGTTCCTGCAGAATTACATGTGGTGACATACAGCGGGTAAAATAAGTATTGAACACGTCACCATTTTTCCCAGTAAATATATTTCTGAAGGTGCTGTTGACATGAAATTTTCACCAGATGTCCGTAACAACCCAAGTAACCCATACATACAAAGAAAACAAAACAAATAATCTCAAAAATGAAGTTATGTGTAATAAAATGGAATGACAGGGAAAAAGTATTGAAAAGGCTTACTGAAATGTATTTAATACTTTGGACAAAAGCCTGTTGGTAACGAAAGCTTCAAGACGCCGCCTGTGTGGAGAAACTAGTCGCATGCATTGCTCAGGTGTGATTTTGGCCCATTCTTCCACACAAACAGTCTTCAAATCTAGAAGCTTCTGTGGGCCTCTTCTATGAACTCTGATCTATAGTTCTTATTTTCTATTGTATTGAAGTCAGGTGATTGACAGGGCTTGAAGCTTTATTTTCTTTTTCTGAAACCAATTGAGAGTTTCCTTGGCTGTGTTTTGGATCATTTGTCTTGCTGAAATGTCCACCCTTGTTTCATCTTCATCATCCTGGTACTGTAGGTGTTGGGACTTAACCAGCTAATATTAATTTCCACTGACAAGGGGCAGGATTGCTTTCTAATTACTGATAGATTTCTGCTGGTGTCTTGGATTTCCATGCCTTTTTGCACCTCCCTTTCGTCATGTGTTCAATACTTTTTCCCTGGGTCATTCCATTTTATTACACAGAACTTAATTTCTAAAATTCTTTGTATGTATGGGTTACTTGGGTTGTTACCAACATCTGGTGAAAATTTCAAGTCAACAGCACCTTTAGAAATATATTTACTGAGAAAAACGGTGACGTGTTCAATACTTATTTTGCCCACTGTATGTCAAATATTTCTCACATTATTAAACAACCAAAATGAAAATACCAAATTCAATCACTTTTTCGTTTTTTGTGACAGATGCAGCTTTAGCACAGAATACAGTGAGACACTGACTTTTTGTCAGCACCGTTTGTAAAAATATGCAAAAAAACAAACCGCAATAATTGTCACATTGACTAAAACAAATAGTTTTGGAATAATACAATGCGAAATACACATCCATGGCCAGTAACTAGTATTTATATCCAGTGATGTAAATTATTAGTAAAAACATAATTTTAGACCCAGTTTTGCCCTTAAACATAATTTGTTAAAGGGATAGTTCACCCAAAAATAATAATGGAACGACATGAGGGTGAGTAAATGATGACAGAATTTTCATTTTGGGGTGAACTATCCCTTTAAGATTTGTTAATAATTGTTAACAACATTTGTAAACGTTTACATAATTATTGGCTATAAAAAAGATAAGCAAGAAATATAATATTAAGAAGCAATGCCACCCAATCCTACTGCCCAAATTTAGGTGCAATAACTATAATGACATCTATAGCTTTAACATTATGATTCTTTGTAGTGCATCACATTCAGATTAGGACAGGAAGTGCTCTAATGCCTTCAGTATTCATCTGTTGATTCTGACACAGATCTCTCTCTTTTCTCTCGAGCCGTCACAAAGTTGAGGAGATCAATGGCTGTCACCACTCCAAACACCATTTGCTTTTGAGTGGAAGATCCATCTGTCAGATCTGGAAAAAACAGAGCAGAAATTCAGGCAAACATCTCATCACCCTGTCAGCGCTAAGTGTATGGGATCAGGAGGAAAAGGCCTCAAAGATACAAAGATTAAAAACTGCTTCAGGCTGCACTCACATGTCACATATGTCAAAGCAAAAAGACAAAAGCATTTTTTCATGGACTAAATATTACTTCAACTCCTTGAAAGGGGGAGGAATCAGGAGGAATCAATAATTAAGCAGTATAGTGTAAACATATCTTCACAAGTCAAAACATATTTTTGTGCAGCATATATCAAAACTAAGCTTCAGAAAAAAAAACCCCACAACAACAACATTTCTGAAAACTTGGCTCGCCAGTCATTTGTAATATGGAAGAAGCATAATGAATATTACGGATATTATATATATTTTTTTTAAAGGCAAATTGTGAGAAAAAAAAAATCAAGGGAAAAGCAGTTAAAACTGTATTAGGTACCTGTTTAGGGCTGGGCGATATGAGAACACATAAATTATCCTCCGAATGTAGATCTAGCTTGTTTTAATTTTGTGTATAAAATATAATCAGTGGCACAGTCTCTCGGACACACGCCACAGCATTTTAATATAATTAAAAGACACAATGAAACAAAATCTGTCATTCTCAATGGAAGATGCCATTTTGATAAAAGATTACAATGTTTTTATTTTTAAAAAATGAAACTGATATGGATTAATCATTCACATTGAGTTTTACAACATAAATTTTCATTCCATGCAGACTTGAAGAGATGAGAGTAAGCAGTTCTTAGTGAGAGTAAGCTGTTCTCAAAATGTATGAAAGAAAATATAAGTTGCCTTATTTGAATATAATCTGTAGGTGAAAATTCTGATTTTGATTTTTCAAAATTAGTCACGTCATTTAAGTGATTAAGACATTGAGAAATACAGGGTATTGCTTTCATTTTAATTAGTAATGCCTCACTATAGACTTGTGTTCATTGGAGTACAGGGACAGCTAAAGCTAACCAATGTTACAATGAGATTGGAAAACTACAACTGAAAACTGAGGGCTATAAATACGTACACTGGGGGAAAACAAGGTGACAAACAAGACACAGAACCAAACGAAGCAGAAATACATATCAACATACACGTTCTTGAAAACAGAACGTAAATGTGACAGCTGCATGAGAATCTAAACTTTTATTTCTTTGGATTCATCCAGATGGGTAATTGTATGTTTATGCAAATATTATTATCATCATTAAATCATTGTCACCTTCACAACCACTACACTTTTCACATTAACTATGAATTTATAACCTGAATTATAGATGCCAATGCTGCGCCATGCTAAACCATTCTAAGTGGACCTCAAAGGTAAATAAAGCATATATGATAGTTTTTTAATTATTTTTTTACTTTTTTACTTTAGTTCCCTTTCAAGGGAACTTGGAACTGCGTCCTCTAGGGGTCGCTATGGGGAACGCCTCGTCGTGACCCGTGTCTGAAGCATACATTCAAAAAACACCAACAACATGTTGGCCGGCAACAGCCCATGACGTCACTACTGGTGCGACTATAGTGTAAATAGGCGCCGGGAGAACACGTCATTCTCTTCTTCGTCTTCATTTTATTTGAAACCTGATGACACACGATATTTGCGTCTTGTTTGGGCGAAGAGCAGGCACACAATGTCCTCGAGGGGGCAATCTGCGTTAACTGTGAGCGTTTTTCGATGAAAAAGCTCCGCTCTCGTTTGTCTCTCTTTTTGAGGAGAGAGGGGCAGCCGTCTGCTCCCCGCGGTTCAGGACCCGCCGCTGCTGAGGCACGGAGGAGAATGACCTCGTGGGGATCGCAGGCGGATCTGGCAGATGAGTTTAAAGGGGTCATATGATGCTGCGGTTCCAGCATACGAGTTATGCCAACATCGAGGGGATGCGCGAAATGAGAGGATCTCATGAGATCTCTATGAGAAGATGCCCCCTGTAGAAGAGACGCTGGCTAGCTTGCTCTCTATGGGTGAGACATCCTCTCTTAAGACTCCCTCCTTGCCATCTAAGCCCCTTCAGGATACATCTCTCTTAAATGGCAGGGCATACACAGCAGCAGGTCAGGCTGTCGCTTCGTTGCACATGATGGCGGTGCTTCAGGCGTATCAGGCA
>NW_015548222.1:140230-142011 GCF_001515605.1 Sinocyclocheilus anshuiensis | reverse complement strand
TGCACCATGGATCTTGCTCTCCGTGCTACTAAGCAGGCCGCCTCTGCTATGGGCAGATCTATGGCGGCCATGGTAGTGATGGAGAGACATCTGTGGGTGAACCTGGCAGATATCGGGAAGAAAGAGAGGGGCTTTCTTCTCGATGCTCCGGTTTCGCCTTCCGAACTTTTCGGTACCTCCGTTGCGATGGTGGATGAGAAGTTCAGGGAGGCGAAGGCACGCTCAGCGTCCTTCAAATCCTTCATTCCACGAAGATCCAGGTCTGAGCACGAACAACCCAGGGGTCCTGGCCCGTCTTGGTCTGAGGATCAGAGTCCCCCTCTGCTGGATTCAGAAACCGGGTTCTCGACTTGCAGTGATTACCTCACTCGTCGATGTTGTATCCAGTCGGTATGATAGCCCTGGTTCTGGCTTCATGCTTCCTGGATAATGCGGCCAGATCACAGGCTTCTGCGGGAGCCTTCTTGATCATCAGGCCCCCGGCACGGCACTGCAAAATTTCCTGGACGTCCGGGCTGGGTTTATGCTTTCAGGCTGCCCTGTCTGGTACGCCGTATCTAGGTCGCCCTGAGGGGCTTCCTGGTCACCAGGATATCCCCTCTTGCTGAGGCATCGAGCGGGAAGTATAGGTGGCATTTGCGAGAACCTTCTTGTGAAATGCTGTCTCAGGCAGTGCTCCCCTCGCCTTAGAGGGTTGTATTTGAGCTTGCCTCTCCCATTTGGCTCAGTACTTCCGGGCATCTGTGAGCAGATGCTTGGGAAGCTCTTAAATCCATGCTATGGTAAGTTTACACACTAAGCCGGTACTCGCCTTGGGCTCCACTCAACCAGTGTGTCTCTGTTGACGCACTTTTGAAGCATCGCTCCCTTCACCACTGAGGGTTATTGTGAGCATGGTGCTTTCTTTCGAGCGTTTGAATTCTCTCCTTTTCTGAGGAGTTGGATTCCTCGCTCCGTGGGCTGTTCTCGTGGTAGTGTTTATCAGTGCTCCCCTTTATCAAAGGGTTGCCTATGAGCACGCTACTCTCATGCGAGAGTCGAGTTCTCTGTTTTCCCAGCACACCTGGAACCGGCAACATCAGGCGAACTAGTTTTTGGCTAAGCTTGCAGTACGCTTACCCTTCTGATTTCTAACGAACATGCTGTAGGTCGAGCCCCCTCTCGACTGAGAGCTGGGTGTGTTGCTCCCTCAGCTAGGTAACTTACTGCTAGCCATTCCAGCATTTTACCATAGATCGAGCTGATGGCTTCTCGAACATTTTGTTCTGGTGATGTACCATTTCCATCTATGGGCTGCTCTTTCAGAGTGCCACGAGAGCCTCTTAGGATGGTATCTTTGAAATCCATGCTATGGTAAGTGTGCACGTGAAGTCTTTGTACACTTTCTAAAATCCACACTGTGGTAAGTTTGCACGCTAGTACTTTGCGTTCTTTCTAAAATCTTGTATGGTGAGGGTTACGCGCGGCAACTTCGTGCCCTTTCTTGAGTTGGTTAAAGCCTTGGGCACCACCTTGGGCACCACTACACATATGTATCCTCTGGATACCTACTTTAACAGGGTGTTGCTACTAGGAGTCTGTTGAGACAAGCGGTAGCCCCTGTGTGACAGGCCAAGACTTAGTATGATGCTAGGCACTTGGTCGTATCCCCTTAAAGGAATCTGTTCCTGATTCCAAGCCTTGAGCTCTACCCCGGGCCCAGGATTCTGGCCCTAACAGGTACGTTTTTGGGGTATGTAGCCTAGGCCTTTGGCCGTAGGGGATAATGTCACTGACAGCCA
>NW_015548222.1:139047-140183 GCF_001515605.1 Sinocyclocheilus anshuiensis | reverse complement strand
GCTCTTGGTCGTATTCCCTTAAAGGAATCTATTCCTGATTCCAAGCCTTGAGCTCTACCCCGGGCCCAGGAGTCTGGCCTTAACAGGTACGTTTTTTGGGGTATAGGACGTTAGACGGCTGTCCGTGACATTATCCCCTACGACCAAAGGCCTAGGCTACAATGTCACAGAGAGCCGTCTAACGTCCTAGGGGGCAACTCCCATGGCTATGGTAGAGTTGGTACTTCGTGCTCGCCATAGGTTTCTGGCATGCACACCCCTCAGCATGGTGGCATGGGTATACCGATTTCCAATGCATTTTGTTCTGATGTTCTTGTCTGACCTGCTGCACAACATATCAACAGATGATCCGAAACTGATCCACCCTCTTAAAACACCCACCAGGAAGAAACGCATTATTTCACTCCTTTCTCTCAGACTGACGCTTTTCTGAATTTCAGGACAAAATCTAAAAATCTGCGATCAGCGATCAATGAAGAACAAAGAGACACATTTTTAAGAAGGATTTTTGAGTTGACATCAGACCATAATCGTGGTTATTAAGTTGGCTTGAGAAAGCCAACTTACTGAAATCCGTCTTAAACTTATTATGTTGGCTTGGTGACAAGCCAACATACTGTTATGCTATTTAAACTTCTTCTTATTATTATTCTTATGAGCCATTTTTCTAAACCTATCTCCTCCTAGGGCTTTAATGCCACAAGCCCCAAACTCGGCAGGGACCAGGGCCCTGATTGCGTGAAGTGTGCTATATCTTTTCAGACTGATCAGACTTACAGTTTATTTATAAATAATTTTTAAATATGAAAAAATCCCCATAGACTTACATTGTCTGAGAAAAATTGCGCCTCTAGAGAAGCAATACCCGTCCTCTTGAGGGAGGAGTCTTCCAACTCATCTTAGTTTCACTTTAAAAACGGTTCAAAATACCAATAAATACATGAATTTCATTCACACTGACAAGCTAAACCAACATATCTGATTATTACCTGCTTCAGGGCTCATTAATAATGACTGTTTGGCCAGAGAACCGTGTGAAACACGAGAGAACTGTCACCGCACCGATCAGCGAGTGCAGTCCGTGCTTGCTCACAACAACAGCATTTGGACTTGTTTAAGAGCCTTTAAAAATCAAC
>NW_015548222.1:134518-138528 GCF_001515605.1 Sinocyclocheilus anshuiensis | reverse complement strand
CCCCTAGAGGACGAAATGTCTCGTTCCCTACTCAGGGAACCATGGTTACATAAGTAACCTGAGACGTTTTCCTACATCTGAATTTACTTTGCAAACACGGCTAATGCATTTTTGTAAAACAATCGAAAGCACATTATTCTGACATATTGAAGTCCTTGTGTGGATAAACACTCACACTGTATCTGCTCATGGACCACCAGGGCAAAATGATCTGTTTCCAAGATCCGAGACAGCTTTCCCAGATTGTCAGTCAGACGAATCTAAAACAGGCAAAAATGGATAAAGTAATGTCAGATGGAGTGAGTGAGCTCAAACTATCCTTTCTAAAAGAATTGCACTCACCCGCTTGAACTGTTTATAGAGCACTTTGATGACAGGGTCAGAGGGCTTGACCTTTCCTGCAAGTACAGAGGCAAGCATGTTTCCCAGGGTCACCATTCCCAGAATCAACCTGCAGAGAGCAAGCCAAACACAACTGCATTCCACTCCTCACTTTTAATCATCTTCAATTACAATGACAATATAGCTTTAATACAATAAGTACTGATGACAATTACAGTAAGGTTGTCACCATTTTAATGTTGATTAAAATGTTATTTGTGGCATGTATTGCTCACCCAGCTTCATCTACGACAGGTGCCTGGTCAAAGCCCTTTTCTTTCAAGATTTTGATGGTTTTTTGGCATGTGACTGTGGGCAGCACAGTTAGTGGAGCAGAAAGGTTTAGACTCTGTAATTTCAGATTCCACCACCTGGAAGAAATTGAATGAAGGGAGAATTAAAAAAAGAATAAACACAGGACCGAAAACGAGATGATGACTAGGTTCTAAATACCTAGACATTGTATTACTGTTTATAAATGGAGTATATATTTAATATAAGGAAAATGGGGCTAGCTTTCACACTGAGAATGTCATATTCACAGTATGCGTGAAAAGTTCAAATAGGAAAATGTACAAATACATTTTCCTATTTGAACTTTTATACAGAGTGTTTTCTATAGAGTTGTTTCAAACACCTAGTTTAAAAACCTTTTAACTGAAATTATTTTTTAGAATAGATCATTTTTTTCTCCAAACTAAAACCTTATAATAAAAATATAGGCCTATATTATAATAATACATAAATTAAAATAAAACCTCAGAAATGTGTCAACTATATAATGAAAATTTGTTCATAGGACAAGAGTATTTTTCATATTTGCGGGTCATGATTTAAATTGTATTTAAAATGTTAAACATTAATTCATTTTAACATTTGCCACCCAAAATAATGGTTTGACGTTTTTGTAGAATACATCTTAAATGTGCTGTTACGTGAATTGTTTTGCAGTTTTAATTGTTTTACTGTTTAAATTTTGCTGCATAGCTTATAAAATGACAGGTTGCACTGTGACAACTTACCCCATACACTCTTAAAAATTTCAAAAGGGTTTTTCACAGTGTTGCCATAAAAATAAAATAATATATGGATGGACTAGTGTATGGATGTTAAAGGTTATTCATAGAACCAATAATGCCAATATCAAACCTTTATTTTTAAGAGTGTACAGTGTGACAACATGTCCTGTTATTATGCTGTCTTATGTCATCTTTAGTTATATACCTACATAGAAATTTACTTCTAAAAATAAATGTACCCTAATAAATGCCAAATAAATAAATTACCAATAAAATGCGACAAATAGCCCCAGTCTCACATATACACACTAAATCTTAAGTGACAAAATGATAATCTGCTCACCAGGGTTTATTCACCATGATATCTTCCACCCTCAGAAAGCCCTTCTGGAACATCCACTTATCACTCAAGAACTTGGACCTGTAGAGTACATTTTAAATACAAAATGATGATTAACATCCATTGCTTCAGACTGAGCCAAGCTTTTGTGAAGCTAGTTGTCTTTGTGGAAAAAAGCCAGTCAAGGGTGAGAATATATTTTATATTTATAAATTTGGCAGATGCTTTCAACTAAAGCAGCTTACAGTGCATTTAAGGAATAAATGTAATTATTTTGTGTTCCCTGGAAAAACTGAAGCTGAATAAGCTTGCAGCCAATTCTTGTGCATCTCTCTGATTTTCCTTACATGTAGTTGCGAATAGAGTCTGGCAGAATCACGACACAGCGCTGTCCCTCCTTCAGCTCTTTAGCAAACTTTACTGCAGCCGCCATGGCAGTGCCCGAGCTCCCACCTGACAACAGAGAACATAAACAATGCGGTATATACAAACAAATCTACTACAATCATGACATTACTTTTCATAGACATTAAGCCCCAATTTAAGATGCTGTAAATGTGTGACATTAGGGTGCATGTTAAGAAAGGATAATGTGCTTACCACACAACAGCCCTTCATCTCTTATAAGCATTCGGGCAATGGCAAAAGATTCCTCATCGTTGGATTTGTACCAGCTGTCAACCAACTGAAATAAAAACACAATGTGTGTGATTTGTACATGAACTGCCTGCTGTCTCTCAACAGTAGAACACTGTAAGCCAAAACTTTACTTCTACTGTCATCTTCTGGTAAAGAACAGAATAGCAAAACCAGTGAGTAGACTATTGCAACAAACACGTGGGTATCAAAAAGCAGGACTCTTCCTTTCAGGGGTCAAATTATTCAGATGAATATGAGAGTCGAGTATATTTGACCTTAGCACTTTTACTGCAAACAACGTCAACAGAAAAAACCAAACCAACCAAACCCAAACACCCTCAATAGTATACATTTATTTTAGAACAGAAAAATATACTTATAACCTTTTTTAGCCTACATTATCACATTTGATACACACATTTCTAAATCCTCGAAATGATCAAACTTTACTGAAAAACCTATTGCGCACAATCTACTACATACTTTCAGTCGTCTGATTGCTAGATTATACTTTGTTAGCAAGTAAAAGGCCTTTTTAGTCAAATTGTACAAACGTACATGTGAGAATAACTTTGATATTGTTAATAAAATTTCAGGATGAACACTTACTGGACTGAAGCAACTTAGGTTTCCTTGATTATCCATATATAATTTTTAGAAAAGTAATGTTCAAATGCTGAAGAGCCCTATCATATACAATCCATAAAGGACATTAGACTTATATTCAAACCTACACTTATGTAGAGTCACTCACAGATCTATCCAGGACGGTGGGTATAAAGTCATATCCGATGCCCTCCACCTCATACTGGGTTTTATCAGTCCGGTTCAGCTCATCAGGCTCAGCGAGGATCGAGCCCTCTGGGTCCACCGCAACAATCTACCAAAACACAGACACACTTCAGATGAGTCTAGACTTACAGTGCCTTGCGAAAGTATTCATACCCCATTCATTTTTTCACGACATTCACACTCAAGGACATTCACAGAGTTGTCTGTAAGCCACTCTTGCTGTGTGCTTAGGTTCATGGTCCTGTTGAAAGGTGAACCTTCTGCCCAGTCTGAGGTTCTGAATGCTCTGGACTGGGCTATCTCAATATTTTGGTGCATTGAGCTTTTCTTCTACTCTGACGAGTCCCTCAGTCCCTGCCGCTGAAAAACATCCCCTCAGCATGAGGCTGCTACCAGCACACTTTACTTTTGGGATGGTACTCAGCAGGTGATGAGCATTGCCTGGTTTCATTCAAACATGATGCTTGGAATTGAAGTTCATCAGACCAGATAATATAGTTTCTCACAGTCTGAGGAACCTTTAGGTGCTTTTTTCAAATTCCAAGTGTGTTTTCATGTGTCTTCACTGAGGAGAAGATTGAGTCTGGCCACTCCGACATAAAGCCCAGATCGGTGGAGTGTTGCAGTGATATTTGTCCTTCTGTAGATTTCTCCCATCTGCATATATGATCATGGCGCTCAACTAGAGTGACCATCATGGTCTGTTGGGAGGCCAGCTCTAGGAAGAGTCCTGGTTGTTTCAAACTTCTTCCATTAAGGGTAACAGAGACTACATGCTTCTATGAACCTTCAATGAAGCAGAATTTTTTTCTGAACTCTTCCCCAGATGTGTGGCTTGA
>NW_015548222.1:121338-134286 GCF_001515605.1 Sinocyclocheilus anshuiensis | reverse complement strand
TTTTTCTGAAATCTTCCCCAGATGTGTGGCTTGACACAAACCTGTTTCTGAGCTCTACAGGCAGTTCTTTTGACCTCAGGGCTTGGTTTTTGCTCTGATATGCATTATCAGCTGTTAGACCTTTTATTAAGATGTGTGTGCCCATTCAATTGAATTTGCCACAGGTTAACTTCACTCGAAGTGTAGTAACATCTACAAGCAATTTGAATGCTCCTGAGCTAAATTTAAACTGTCCCAGATAAGGGTATGAATACTTATGCAATGGAATCATTTAAGTTTTTTATTTTTAATGCATTTGCAAAGATGTTAAAAACCTGTTTTTTTGCTTTACTATTATGGTGTATGGAGTGTAGATTGATGTGGGAAAAAAGTAATTTAAAGCAGTTTAGCATAAGGCAGCAACTTAACAAAATGTGAAAAAAATGAAGGGGTATGCATATTTCCGCAAGGCACTGTATATTCAGTGATGCCTGGTTACTTAATTTCTGAGTGACTTATACAACTGCAATTTATATGATTTTATCTCAATTTAACATTCTTTCTAGCTGACATTTGAAGTGGTACTCTGTTTGTTACAAAACAGGCAAATTTCACAAAATTGCTGTGCATCAGATCTCAGGGACAATCAGTGTCTACCTTAATATTTGGGCATTTCTCCTTAAGTTTGCGAGCAACGCCGGTAATAGTGCCACCTGTGCCAGCTCCTGCCACCAGCATATCCACTTTACCTGTGGTGAGTTGAGAGTTAAAAGAATAGTTCACCCAAAAATAAAAATGTACTAAACATCTCTTCACCCTCAAGCCATCCAAGATGTAGAGGAGTTTGGTTCTTCAAGGGAACAGATTTGGAGAAATTTAGGATTACTTGCTCACCAGTGGATCCTCTGCGATGAATGCGTGAATGAGTAACATTTTTACAACATTTGTAAATGTAAAAAAAGTGCATTGGTTAACATTTTAATAAGTTTAAACAACCGGTTTAATGGCATTTGTAAGCATTCAAATGCTCATTAATAAATAAGCTGTTTATCAGTGTATAACTTAAATCATTTGTATTGTATTTGTGCGTGATCATATATGAATTGAAAGTTTATTTCAATTTAAATTTTATATGAATTAAGGATTTGTTAATCATTGTGAAATGATCCCATACTTGTAGCTTAATAAATATATATTAACTAATCTGTTAAACATTATATAATTATCTGATATTATATAACTGATCTGTTAGACATTATATAATGTTTGTTAATGATTATTAATTTATTACAACCCTGCAAACATGTCCGTGCGGGGCCCATGCTGGCTTTTTGCGGGCACAGTGGGCTAGATCCAACCGACAAACAAATTTCTAAACAGGCCCAGTGTGGGCTTGCCCAGGCGAGGGCCACAGCTTTGGGCTCACCGTTGGCTTTCTGTGAGCAGGCCACACTATGGGACTGCCCACATTAATCCAATGATGGCCCAGTGTGGGCCAGCCCGTTCAGGCCCAGAGCAACTTTTGTACCTTTAGGCCCATGCAGGTTTTGTGTAGGCAGCCCTGTAATGCAACTAGGAGAATACAAACAATATTGACTGGCCATTCTTAAGCCACTCAATTGAACTGGAATGGCTCAAACCAAAAGAGGCCTTTTCAGAACCTGTTGTTTCATATAGGCCAGGGATCCTCAAATCTGGCTCACAAGATCCACTTTCCTGCAGAGTTTAGTTCTAACCTGAATCATTCACACACATCAACTTTCACATGACGAAATCCTACAATCTTACATTGCTTTGTTTGCTTTCTTTTGTTTGTTGTGTATTTAAATTTTTGGCTATGTATAGCTGTATTAACCTGAATTGAATGTTTTCTGTGGGCAGTTTTCTTCCTTACCACTAGGGGTGCTAGGGTGTTTTACGTTTCCTTAAGTAAAGCCAGGTGGGTAGAGGGAGTTAGCAATAACAAGCAGCAGTAGCTAGCATGGCTCACCTTCTGAAAACATTGTGCTGTGTCCTGGTTGGGAAATGTGTCATTTCAATATTAACCTGAATTTAATTTATATTTTGTATAAATCTATTGATTTGAAATCCCTTTGACTACTGTACATTTTTGACAATATAGACCAGGGGTGCCCAACCCTGTTCCAGGAGATCTACCTTCCTGCAGAGTTCAGCTCCAACCCTGATCGAACGCAACTGAACCAGCTAATTAGGATCTGAAGAAGCACTTGATAATTACAGACAGGTGTGTTTGATCAGGGCTGGAACTGAACTCTGCAGGAAGGTAGATCTCCAGGACCAGGGTTGGGCACTCCTGTTGTAGATTAATAGTGCGGGCCCTGTGTGGTTGCTGATGTTTTTTGCAGAGATGTTACATGTATGTATGGCCTATGTTTGGATTGATGCTAAGAGTTTAAGACAGTGTATTTGTATGCATTTTAGAAGGACTCTTTATTGGTGAGGTTACCACATCATGGTCCAGTTTGTGGATTTGGATTTATGGAAATATATTTTTTGGAAATATGGATTTAAAGTTCTTTTTGACGTGAGACCATAGTCTGGACTATTTATGACTGTTCCTGGTTAGGAAGAGTCTGGTGTTTGAGAGCCGTGGCGTGTTTTCATTACAAGAGGTTGGATTATTCATTTGCTATCAGCCAACTTCAGCTATGGACAGTGTTTGGACATTGATGTACTACAGATAAGGCTTTCACACACATCAACTTTCACATGACGAAATCCTACAATCTTACATTGCTTTGTTTGCTTTCTTTTGTTTGTTGTGTATTTAAATTTTTGGCTATGTATAGCTGTATTAACCTGAATTGAATGTTTTCTATTTTGTATTTAATAAATCCATTGATTTGAAATCCCTTTGACTACTGTACATTTTTGACAATATAGACCAGGGGTGCCCAACCCTGTTCCAGGAGATCTACCTTCCTGCAGAGTTCAGCTCCAACCCTGATCGAACGCAACTGAACCAGCTAATTAGGATCTGAAGAAGCACTTGATAATTACAGACAGGTGTGTTTGATCAGGGCTGGAACTGAACTCTGCAGGAAGGTAGATCTCCAGGACCAGGGTTGGGCACTCCTGTTGTAGATTAATAGTGCGGGCCCTGTGTGGGCCTACTGAGGGCTAAGTGAGGGCTGCCCATGCAGGGCCAGCGCTAAGGGGCCAATGTTTTGCCAATGAGCACAATCTCAGAGGCCCTGAGCTGGCAGCCCGCTGGGGGCCCTTGGGCTAGCCCTAAGTGGGCCCGTAAAGGGCCAGTGCAGGCTTGTTTGCAGGAAAAGTATTAACCAAACCATCATTAAGATTTGCTTTTAATATTTAACATTGCTTTTGGCTAGATAGAGTCCTCTATCCATAATATGGCTTTCTCCAGTGAAATATTTATCTCAAGAATCAGGAGAGCACAGATCAAGCACCGTTTCAAGCGAAAATAGGCCAAAACAGTTTTAAACAAATATCTGGGTGGATTTTGATGTGAGAGGACTATTTCACTGGAGGAAGCGTTATTATGGATTATGGACTTGTATTTTAACTGGAAGCAATGGTTTAAAGTTAAAATGCCTTGATAAATTTGTATTCCTTCTTTTCACTTCACAAAACTTTACTTTATGGACTGGAGTCATGTGTATTATTGTATTGTTTTAATTAGATGTTTGAACTCTCATTCTGACGGCACCCATTCACTGCAGAGGATCTATTGGGGAGCATGTGACGTAATGCTAAATTTCTCCCAATCTGTTCCCATGAAGAAAAACTCTATCTTAGATGGCCTGAGGGTAAGTGCATTTTCAGCCAATTTAAATTTTTGGGTCAACTATTCCTTTAATGTTACTGACAACAAAAAGCCTTCAAGCTGGAGCAAAAGGAAGCTATGCTTTGATGATAAAAAGCAGAAAAAGATATGACAATAAAGACAGAGAGAAAGTGAGAGAAACAACACAATTACTACCATCACACTGCTCCAGAATCTCCTCAGCAGTGGTGTCATAATGAGCCAGGGGGTTGCTGGGATTGCGGTACTGGTCCAGGATGTGCGAGTTAGGAATCTCATTCTTCAAGCGCCAAGCCACACCCACATGGGACTCAGGGGAGTCAAACCGTGCACTGGTGGGAGTTCGGACAATCTCAGCACCCAAAGCTCTCAAGACATCAACCTATGAAGAGACTCTTGTTTAACCTTCTTGATGGGTTAACAAATCCCATTTGATCTAACTGGAATGAATCTTACCTTTTCCATGCTCATTTTCTCAGGCATAACAATTATGCAGCGATAACCCTTCACTGCTGCAGCCAATGCAAGACCAATACCTGCATAGAGTGCACATAACTTAACCCTTTAGACCTAAATGTTTTTCCACTGGGCAAAAATTATTTTACCCACTTGATATTTGCTTTCCTCCATTGTAAAAATGACCACTACAATGCACTTTTCTAACCATATTTAAGAACTGGATTTTAAACATATGCAGTATGTGAACTAGTGTTGAAGATTTTAAGAACACACACACTGTAACAACGAGCAATGTAATAAGAATGTAGAAAACAGGTAAGACGAAGTCTCAACAAAATCAGAGTCCTGTATTATTACCTGTATTTCCAGAGGTGGGCTCTATAATGGTGTCTCCAGGTTTGAGGATGCCTTCCCTTTCTGCGTCCTCCACCATACGCAGACTGATACGGTCCTTCACACTACCACCAGCATTAAAGAACTCACACTTGACCACTGCAGACACACATACAAACAAAACTGACTGTTACGTAACTTGAGGCAATTTATATTAATGCCTTTCACCTATTTCATAGATTTGTATATAACATTAAAGGACTCAAGGTCAATACTTGCTTTGTCTTTCAAAATTTTTTTTGTCTTTCAAAGATTTTTTTTTTGTTGTCTTTTACGGAAGTTTCTTATTTGTAACACACTTTCTGTGGTAAAACGATATTGACTTTTTAAGTAACTGATTTAGAATTGTTCAAAAGTAGAAATATGAATGAATCACTTACAAAGTTCACACTTTAGTCCAAAAGTCTTCGAGATCTTGTTTATGCGGACCAGTGGTGTGTCTCCAATCCTGTCCAGGATGTTGGGCAAAATCTTCTCAGCTTTTGTCCTGCAATGGTTAAAGGAAGAAAAAATAAACAATCATAAAAGGATATTGTGGGGACAGAAAGCTATAGTTACAATTATAGTTATATAGTTAGAAAAGTCATTTTGTGACAGTGTAAATTAAAAATAATATATAGGAATTGATTGGATAATTTGATGGTTTTTGTTTGTTATTGCTGCGTAGTCATGAGAGTGACACCTTTTGTCCCACCCTCACAGCAGTGAATACATTATCAGAGAAGAGAAGAAATGTTGTTGCAAGACGAAAGGGAAGTTATTTTGTTTAAAGATTACAAGGCACATGATTTTTTAAATAAAGATATGCACATAGTATAAATAATTTATAATTAACACTGCAATATTCCAAAAAATATCTTCAAATATATTAACTAATATTCCTATTTTCATAAAAATAAGAATTGTCTATTTTTATTTCATGGTGACTTTACCATCTAGAACCTGTGAATATACAGGATCAGACTGTCACTAAACAAAATAAAATATTTTTTAAAACCACTATGTTTAAAATAATGATACAATTCTATATAACATTTAAAAATAATGAAAGTCATGTGCACTTATGAATGCATACACAAAAATGCATCTGCTTAACTGTGTGAACATTCTAAAACCTAAAAAGGAAATATTCCTTTTGTTAAATTAATGTTATATATCTTCTATATATTTTTTCTGTAACAAATATATTGTTGATTGAATACAGCAAAGTCCATTACAGCTAATCAATGATTGTGAAACATGTTTATCTTGCTGATAAGTTTCCAAATAAGGAAATATTCCTGAGAAAGACACAGAAATGCTTTTTTGGTAGGCCCAGCTCTCTAAGCATGCGTCCGTGTCACTTGATTTAAAATATCTTGTGATTTTAGGTCAGAAGTGCAAAGTGAGAGATCATTAAGCATTATCACCTGGGGAAGGGTTTGTGAGGGGAATTTTCAAGAGACATTCCTGGTTTCCAGGTACATCTGCTTGGCAGGTCAGGACGAATCCATTTTGGGTCAGTGGCCCCAGTTTCTCTATTCAGCTGCAGGGGTCTGTCTACATTATCTGAAACCAACTTCTCAACACCATTCCTGCCAGCGGTCTTCTTGTCATCAAAAGGGCAGGCAGGGCTGTCGTTCTCTTTGTTGGATGGAACTGAAGGCATGATTCCTCTATAGTTCTCTGTAAAGTGTGAGAATCTGTTCACAACACAACCTGCATAGACAGCCTGTGTCAAAAGAGTCAAATCACATGTCTGTTCTGCACATTCTAAAGTTGGCCCTACCACAAAAAATAAATACAATTTAAAAAATAAAATAAATAAATGATTTGTTATTTCATCCATGTTATTCTGTTTTCTAATAAATAGCCTAAGCTTATTATGACACCACAATACTACAGTCATGGCCAAAAGTTTTGGCAGTGACATAAATTTTGTGTTTTGCAAAGTTCGCTGCTTAAGGTGTTCATTCACATTGTTTCTAGATTATTGTGTATGTGATCATTCTAAATAATTGCTAAAAGCTTCATTGGCCAAAAAATGAACTTTTCACAAAAAAGCAAATTTCACTGTTTTTTGATCCTGACACAAAATGACCAGCTAACATTAATTGACTAAACATATCAGCAGCACATGTGAAAGTGTGAATGAGTACTAGTCAGGTGAAATCACTATCATACTAATTAGATTGTAAGAGCAGACTGATTGCTATAAAAGGAGGGAAGAAGCGCTTCCAATCATTGTGTTCTTGGTAGCATGCCAACAGTGAAGCATCCTGAGACCATCCATGTGTGGAGTTGCTTTTCAACCAAGGGAGTGGGCTCTCTCATAATTCTGCCCAAAAGCACTGCCAGGAATAAAGAATTGTATCAAAACGTCCTGCAAGGGCGACTTCTTCTGACGATCCATGAGCAATTTGGTGGTGATCCGTGCATTTTCCAGCATGATGGAGCACTGTCACAAAGCAAGAGTGATAAAGAAGTGGCTCGAAGATCATTACATTGAAATTTTGGATCTGTGGCCAGGCAACTCCCCAGATCTCAATCCCATAGAGAACCTGTGGTCAGTCCTCAAAAGGCGAGTGGACAAGCAGAAGCCCACAAATTGTGATCAACTCTGAGAACTAATAAGGCAAGAATGGATCGCCATCAGTCAGGATTTGGCCCAGAAGCTAATATCCATCATGCCAGAGTGAACTGCGGAGGTTATGAAGAACAAGGGTCAACACTGTAAATATTGACTCATTATATATATTTTTTTGCCAATAAAAGCCTTTTAAAACTTATGATATGCTTATAGTATACCGTATAGTACTATATTATAGTATTACCGTAGAAACATATGGAAAAATAATCTACAAATCCTGAAGCAGCAAACTGAAAAAAAAACTATTTATGTCACTGCCAAAACTTTTGGCCATGACTGTATATACAAGTTAAATGTTTTCCTTGGAGTCAGGAACAAAAAAGCAAATTACAAGAAATAGCATGAATAAATCAGGTTTGTAGGCGTTCCGAATCAGATACAGAAATTGAATAATTAATTAAATTTAAAATACTGCATTTTTTTATTTTATTAATATTTATGGCAGACAGCAGTTGGTAAATTACACTGTGGTCACTTTAAGACAATGCATGAATCCAAAATTATTATAGAGCTACACATCCAATTTTTTTCTCAACGGTTGTATCTTTACTTGAAACATAATCGACTGTTTTTGTGTATACTTGTATAGACAGGTATTTTGACACAATTTTGTCCATTCAAGTGCAAGACGACATGAAATATAACTCAATTCAGGGCTCACATTATAGGATATAGCATCACCCATTTAGTCAGATGTCCACAGACTATGAAGCTGGAATACTTCCAGACTGCTGTCTTTATACTCGTTCCAAAAGCAACTATGACTAAAAGATCAAAGCCCATAATGATAAAGTGTAAAATCCACAGAATTAACAAGAAAGCAATTGATTGCTGCAGTGAAGATATACTTTTAGGGCAACCCAAAAGTTACATTTTTCATTGGCTTTTGGATTATTGTAGAAAATAAGCTCTGTGACTAACAAAGGTTTATTATTCTTACACATTTCATTCATCAAGATAATCTTCACAAATGAACAACTTTTATATATTTTGAAAACTTAGGCTATAGTCACATGACTTCAACATCACTACCATTAAGTTCATCAGCTCTTTCATTCTTTATTCAAAAACATTTTCCCTGAATGTCTGAGTTAGAATAGATTTGATTATTAACACAATTAGACTGTAAAATTGAGTAGATGATGAGTCACATTTAATGTTTAGTTGTAGTTCCATTTAGACCAGGGGTGTCAAACTCCGTTCCTGGAGGGCCAGAGCCCTGCAGAGTTTAGGTTCAACCCTAATTAAACACACCTGATCCAACTAATCAAGTCCTTTAGACTTATTTGAAAACTACATGGTATGTGTGTTGGAGCAGGGTTGGAACAAAACTCTGCAGGGCTCCGGCCCTCCAGGAATTGAGTTTGACACCCCTGATTTAGACAGTTGTTAGCAACTGCCTTTTTAAGACAAGTAACAAAAATTGTTTTTTTTTAAAATCCCAAGGATGTAGAATAAAATGTAAAAATATTTTGAACTTGTGTTAAACACAGACCTCATTACAGGCATTTAACTTAAATCAAATTTAAAAACCCGCTGAATTCAGGACAATGGAAGCCGAAGTGCTAAAAATGCTTCTTCAAGGTCTGCAGCACTCTTATCTCCCTTCAACATCACCACAAAGACATTGGAAGCCATCAGGTTAATTCTGGAGTATGAGAACCATTAATAGATAACCTAAGAAGCCAAGCATAAAACACACCAGCTGTTAAAACTATGAGCCTCAACAACATAAGCATGCTTGACTGCTTTAATGTGAATTGACCACAATACAATGCAAGTTCAGATGGTCTTTGTGTATCTAGAAATAAAAAGAAAATGGCAGTGATTTTCAGTTCCTGTGTATTTGATCAGTTTTAGGCACTTAAGCCACACTTCTGGCATTTTCATTGCATTAAATATCAAAATATTACCTAAAAGCAAATGATACCAGACAGACAGACAGACGGACACTACTGTACCAGTGGTGACTCTTTAGGACCAGGGTTGCCAGATCCGCATTACCCCCACTTTTGACAGGACACGCATTTAAATGTCTTTAGTCTTCTGCCAGTCTAAACAAGTAAACTTTATACTATGTTTTAATGGAAATATGACTCTGGTGCGGTTATGAATACAACATTTACGTGACTGCAAAATTCAAATATTATATATTGACGTGACTTTGAGACGCACACCTGGCAACCCAGCCTAGGACGCAAGAAGTATGGGGAAGTTTAAAGTGGATCTATGTGCTCTAAGAAACTCTTTTAACTAAAAACTTTCATTCACAACCTATCCAGGCAGAGTTTCCTGCATATCGTTTTTCCGCAAAACACTTATAGGACTTACAGAACCATTCATTAAATATCAGAAACATTCTATAATCTGTACGAGCACGAGGCAACCATCCATGTAACGTTACCTGCAAATCACAAACCTCGTGCTCTTTTAGACTTTTGTTAATGTGATTATGTCAGTCAGTCATCAAACTGTCTCTTTTTTTTAATTCGATTTAAATTAATGCGGCAACCATCCATGTAACGTTACCTGCAAATCACAAACCTCGTGCTCTTTTAGACTTTTGTTAATGTGATTGTCAGTCAGTCATCAAACTGTCTCTTTTTTTTAATTCGATTTAAATGAATGCAGTTAATTCCATCGGTTTTGATGGAAATGACGTTTAGTTTTACTTTTTTCCCCCGCAGTTATGATTAAATCTTTCTCTGTTCTGCTAGGTGCATGAAAGGATTTTAATGATTACAAACTTTTAAAAAAAAGTAGTAATTTTGCAAATAAACATTTCAACATGTGCAAAGCAGCAAAATATTTTTATATAATAAATACAAATATATTTGTTTGTCTCAGATATATTGCTGATCGCATAATGCAACGTCCATTACAGACATTTCGGGTTCAACGATTATAAAACACATTTACCTTGCTGATAAGCGCCGATCGTCCACTTTAACAGCTGTGCATACAGAAGTACCTGCGTCACGTTATTTATATGAACGGGCCACGGGGTTCATCACTTATATGGGAAATGGCCATGTGTTGGCGCAAAACCTGATTGGCTGGAATGAGGGCGTCTGTCGTTCGCCCTCCTATCAGAAGTTGGCAAAATTTTTTTTTGTTTTGTAAAAACATGTCTGAAACATTTGGCATACAACTGAAAATAGCTGAAATGTAATATATCTTTTATGGCTAATTTCTCTTACAAAATTTTTTTTTTTTTCATTCAAATGTCATGCTTCCTAGCCATTGTCACAATGGATAAATAAGGTGTATGCACTGGAAATAATCCGATTTTATGATTTTTTTAGATAAAACAATGATAAAAACTGTTTTCCAGTACAGTTGTATTTTTTAGTTTGTATCTTTAACTGTACCACTGCAAGATTGCCTCTTATAGTAATATCCTTACTCATACTACGAAGGCACACATAATTCCTGATCTTTTTGTAGTGATATAAATCTTTATCTGCTTCCAAACTGATACCACTGTTTTATGAGCAATACATAACCAATGAATAGAAATGCAGTGTGACACACCCCTACAACACTCGCTGAAAGCCTGCAGGACTGATTCATCATGACTAAGATTTTAATAACCCCACACATAAACCTGTGGCACAGACAATTTATAAAAATGCACTTTTATTGAGAAACAAAAATCTTTCAAATGTACACTTAAAAAAAGTAAATAAACAAAGTGACAAACTAAAGGGTTTCAAGCAAGTAACGACGGCATCTGATGTCTCACACAAATGCTGGTCATTGGTTGATGACACTAAGCAACAAAACATAGGCAGCAAAACTGTGTCACGGCTCAAAATCTTCCAGAACGTTCACGATCTCTTGATCTTCTCCTCTCACGTTCACGACCTCCACGGTTGTGGTCACGAGAGCGTCTTTCACGAGATCTTGACCGAGAACGATGTCTAATGGAAAGATAATTTCCGTTACAACAACAAAAATGCCAACTTTAATGAAAGGCACAAGACTGGCCTTTGATGAAGAAGATTTTCGGTACCTTTTTCTATGACGTCCATAACGCTCTCTCCTCAGCTCTCGAGAAATGGGTTTCAAGTGCATGAAATTACAGAAACCGCCTCTAGTGCACTCCCTGTGGTGAGACGAGATGGTAAGATGAAAAAAAAAGTGGCGTCACTGCTTTTCTGAAGATAGTCAGTTCACTTTAGAAATACATTAATATATACAGTATCTCACAGAAGTGAGTACACCCCTCACATTTTTGTAAATATTTTATTATATCTTTTCATGTGACAACACTGAAGAAATGACACTTTGCTACAATGTAAAGTAGTGAGTGTACAGCTTGTATAACAGTGTAAATTTGCTGTCCCCTCAAAATAACTCAACACACAGCTATTAATGTCTAAACCGCTGGTCACAAAAGTGAGTACACCCCTAAGTGAAAATGTCCAAATTGGGCCCAATTAGCCATTTTCTCTCCCCGGTGTCGTGACTCAGTGTTACAAGGTCTCAGGTGTGAATGGAGAGCAGGTGTGTTAAATTTGGTGTTATCACTCTCACTCTCTCATACTGGTCACTGGAAGTTCAACATGGCACCTCATGGCAAAGAACACTCTGAGGATCTGAAAAAAAGAATTGTTGCTCTACATAAAGATGGCGAAGGCTATAAGAAGATTGCCAAGACTATATCGTATCGACCGAAATTAAGAAATATATCGTGATATCAATTTTGGCCATATCGTCCAGCCCTAGTGGCCACACAAAATATCGACACTTTGGGCCCAATTTGGACATTTTCACTTAGGGGTGTACTCACTTTTGTGGCCAGCGGTTTAGACATTAATGGCTGTGTGTTGAGTTATTTTGAGGGGACAGCAAATTTACACTGTTATACAAGCTGTACACTCACTACTTTACATTGTAGCAAAGTGTCATTTCTTCAGTGTTGTCACATGAAAAGATATAATAAAATACTTACAAAAATGTGAGGGGTGTACTCACTTCTGTGAGATACTGTATATTACTATGATATAAACTATATTAATATAACCCCACTCTCGTTTAAAAAACAAATAGTGTGGCAACAATACAATGTTTTGTATATGAAAACTTTAGACACAAACAATGTCTTGAACAGTTTCCAATCAGTCATTTACTTAAAAAGTGACATATTATATATTTAAAATGTCATTGTTTCTCAATTAAATAACAATGAATGAAGTGTGAGACACTGACCCCATTTCATACTGTCTACAGCAGGCTTCTCTGAAGTCCGTAACTGGTGAGAGCTCTGAATGTATTGGTTGGCCATTACACCAGCGATTATTTAAGTCCAATACAGTCTTCTCAGCATCCTCTTCCCTCCAAAACTGTTCAGACAATAAAACAAAGTAAACGGTTACACATTTCCAAGCATAATTCTCTAATGCAGGCCGTTATAGCTACATTGTTTGAAATACGGTTAATTTCATAAACCTGTCTGTTCAATCAAGCAAAAGCACAAAAAAAAAAAACCACACTCAAATTTTACAGTACCTTCACATAAACATTTCCGACCAAATGATCACCAAGGTTATCGCACAAATTCATCTCCTCAACCTCTCCATACTTCTCCATTTCTGTGAAGACTCCCTGTTAATAAATCAGCATTGCAAAATGTAGAAGTAACTACTTCAAAGGAATAGTGCCAAAAAAAATAAAAAATAAAAAAAATTATATA
>NW_015548222.1:118721-121328 GCF_001515605.1 Sinocyclocheilus anshuiensis | reverse complement strand
GGCATCATTTACTGACCCTCATGTTGCTTCAAACCTGTATGACTTTTTTTGTCCATACAGTGAAAGCCACTGTGGTCCTACGTTGTTTGGACCATAACATTCAAAGTATCTTCTGTGTTAAAGGAAAGAAATAAAAAGAAAGTAATACAGGTTTGGAACAACATGTGAGTGAGTAAATGATGAAAGAATTATTTTTTACTCTTACATTGCATTTCACTCTTTTTTCCCCTTATTTTTGGGTGAACCATCGCATTCATTTAACTACTGATTCTCATTAAGCATTATGCGATGTAATATAATCACAAAATAAGAACGGTGAGATCACTAAAGAAATGTTTTATGTGAAAACTTTTTGAAAAAAAAAAAGAAATAAGAGCTACTGTAAAATGTCTATGCACCATTCAGGCCTCCACAACTAAAAACCTTGGGTTGCCAGGATTTCTCCTTCACCCAACCAGCATGGCTTTTAATGGTTTCATCTATATGTAAATATTAGCTTTGTTCTTCTAGGAACGTCACTTTAAGTAGAGGTTAGATGTGCACATTTGAGCCATTTAGCATGGTAAAGAGTACAGAAAGACACAGAAACTCTGACCCTAGGGATGCCAAGTTATTTCTGAATCAGGTCCACAGGTCTCATGAAGCAGGAAAAAAACAAACAAAACAAAACTCATCCTTGATGAAAACTCACCTAAAAAAAACTCGTCATAATGTTCCTGCATTTCCAAATCACTAACAGCACCTAGCTCCCATAGCATGCAAATAAGAAATAAAGTTTTTGATTAACTGGCCCATCATAAAACTACTGGATAGTGTTAAAACACAAACCAACAGGATATATTTAAATATAAAGTCTGATGATCAACATATATGTTTAAACTGAGAATTGAGAAAGGAAATTATTTCAGGCCAATCTGGCAGACACGCAGTAAGCCTTTGTATTGATTAGATTGTAACTAATCATGATATGGTTCAAAGACAAATCTGTTGCCCTGAGCAAACAACATTACAAGTCATTATAGGTCTCATTGTTATACATTACCCATAAAATTACCTAACAAATATTTTTAGGAATGATGCATACTTGGGGATAAAGTGTCTGCAAAATCTAAATACTGAATTAAATAGACCTTCATTATACCTATAAACATAAGGCCATGGTTCAATCACTGCAGTGTTTGTGAAAAGTTGTATTAAAAAAAAAACTATGGGATCTAATCCGTTAACATTGTTATGGATGCTCTTGATATGTGCCAGTCGTAAAGAAACGTTTAATGCCACAGACTCCTGCAAGCAAGTGGGGGGCAACTTACAGTGTAAACCATCAGCAGACTGGGCAGAGTTTTTGTGTTACGGTATATGTTCAAGAGGACAATGGTCTGAAATACAAAATGTGCATCTTTGTAAAAGAAACTCTAAGACTGTTTAGCATCCAGGTCTACAGACCACATGAGATATCAACATTACAAATTAGGCAATTCATGAAAAGAAGTGAAATGGGGAGAGTGGGGTCAGCAGGAGAGGTCAGAGATCCATCCAAGATGACAAGAGAACTAGTACGTAAAGGTCTTAGGGCTTTGATGAAGCAGAGAAGTATCTTCTGTTTACAATTATGTAAATATGTACAGCTTAGTTAACATATATTCTTGAAACAAGGGCTGTAATTACGCTTATGCAGATCATTAAATATTTTTTAAAAAATGTTAAAAAGCAAGATGTCTGCTTTCGTCAAAGTACTGAGTCCTTTACTGGATGGAAATAAAGGTGTCTGGAGTCTGCACTCATACTTACCTTAAAATTAAACAATAAAATGATCTTTTCTAGGCAAGAATCCACACAAACCCATCACCTCTTATACCCCTTTTTCCATCAATATGGTGCCGGTTTTCATGCAATCTGGGAGCTTTCACAAACTGTATGGTGAAGTAACGGGTTAAGTGGCTGGAGATGAAGCCAGCATTCAGCATTTCTTTACTTTCTTTTGCAAGCTCTCCAATTTCCTTGAATCTCAGTAGAAGAATATATAGCAAATAGAGCACACGTGGCCTACGCAGATCAATGCTGAATGCTTCTCCTATAAGTCATTTTTAAGATTATGTATTGCAAGAAATTAGAAACTGCTCCTTACTGCAAGCATCGATGAAGTAGCTAGCCAAACTTGTTCAGGAAATTTTACCTAACTACAAAACATTCTGATGCAGTTGGTTCTTGGGGCCTCATTTATAAAACACAGGTACGATCGCATTTGATCCTACTTCTAAACCATAAAGAATTGAATTCATTTTAAAGGAGACATGTTATGCTCCTTTTTACAATATGTAATATAAGTCTCTGGTATCCCCAGAATGTGTCTGTGAAGTTTCAGCTCAAAATACTCCACAGATCATTCATTATAACATTTTGAAAATGCCTATTTTGAGTGGAAGCAAAAACACGCTGTTTTTCAGGCCTGTCTCTTTAAATGCAATTGAGCTGCTGCTCCCCGCCCTCTTTTCCAGAATAGAGCTGCGCCATTACAGCTTGTACCTGCTAAAAACATCTGTTTTGGTTCTGATTATCATGTTTATCACGCTGAAATCATGCGTTTTAAACCATATGAGTTTAAAC
>NW_015548222.1:100394-118593 GCF_001515605.1 Sinocyclocheilus anshuiensis | reverse complement strand
CTAAATAGTGTTCTGTGCTCGTCTGTGCAGCCAAAGACAGAACAGTTAGCATGTTTTGCTCAAACTTTCGCAATGGCATTAGAGCTGGTACACTGTTGTCGCTTGCGAAAACACAGTAACGGTGCTGTGGGTGTAAACTTACAGATTAAGGGGCGGTAATATTATAATGAGATCCCTTTGCCACATCACCAAAGGAAGCAAAATCAGACGCGCTATTTTCTCAAACGAATGCAGAAAAAGGCTTCCCAAAACAAAGTTACTGGGTTAATCTTTTTCACGTTTCCTTGGTTGGGAGATGCACAAAGGACCTGATTATAGCACTTAAAACCTGGAAAAGTCAGATTTTCATGATATGTCACCTTTAAGATGAAGTGTGATTTATAATGTAGGATGCATTAAGGAATTATTTTTGTGCTATAGACATTGTATAAATTGTTTGCAGGCACATTTCAGAAATTGCTGTACATTCACATTTAGGATCATTTTATGCACATCTTTATAAATGAGGCCCTGGTTCCAGATCAGAAAATGTTTACGGATGTTGCAGAACCAGTTTTATCCATACCAGAATTGTTTTTCTTTGATAGAATGGTATAAAATCGCTCGAGAATGTACAAGCAAATATAAAATGGTTCAGGAATCATGTAGTTGGAAAAGGGGCAACAAACAATTGCCTGGACAATCTCACATTATAAAAACAAATCCATAACACTTTTACTGTTTATTAGAAAGAGCAAGTTTTCAGTTACTTATTACTTGATGTGTAATGTATCAGCGCTGAGGCTGCCTCTCCATCAACTTTGAGTTTTATCTCAATTATCTGGGACAGAAATGGGATTTCTTGCTTACCCCACGAGCTAGCATTATCTCAAGGAAAAGCGGGACTTACAGCGAGAAGTGTCGGCTGTCTGTGCACTCTTTTGGGGGTTACGGTAGATGTTTTAAATCAAGATGGTCTGCAAATGGAGAAATCAAAATATGTATATAAATAATCCCCAATTGGTTACACAAAAAAATGATGCTGAGGAAGTTGTCTTTGTGCATCCAAAAGACTGAAACCCGGAGGGACCACTATTCACAAAAAAAAAAAAAAAATCCTACCTCATAAAAAGCTGACCATTTAACTTTCGTATATACACATATATATTAGATAAACAGGGACTTGAAAAACTGGGATACTGACTTTATTGCGTCAGAGATGTGTCACTTTGTTCGCAGCTGATTGGTCCAGTTTTGGATTTAAATCTCTTGTCCAGACCATAACCTTCCCCGTAGCAGGTTAGCCGTGGAACACACTATGGCAAAGAACTGTTAAAGGCCAAGCCACTTTTATGGTGCAAACTAAACTGAAACTGGCTTCATGGTATAGGCCCCAGATCTCAGGTGCTTTAAGACAAAATAGTCCTAAACACAAACTATGGATGAACTACAAATGACTCTGTACACTAAATGTCATAAATGTATTAAGTGACTGAAAGGCAAAGCAAAATTTGTTATTTGACACAACTTCCATTAAAGTGCAGCATTATATCAAACTTAAAGAATAACACATACATGTAAAAGTGAATATGCAAATACAAGCCTACTCTCAGTTATAATGTTAAAAAAAAAACTTTTCAATAAAAGTGTGGCAAGATATGACAATATGAGCAATTGTCAATTCAATTACATATTCAAATGTAAATGTAGGAAATACATCCAATTATATATTTATTTCACTCTAAAAATTCTACACAGCAAACATAAAGTCGGTTTCACTTTAAACATCAATAAACCAATTTTAATGAGGTGTAAATGAAAACATACGGGTGTAAAGTTTGAGATGTAAACATACCTGACTGAAAGTTGGTTTATTGTGCAATCTAGAACATCGATCTCCATGACGACAGGCTCCAATTTTGAAATAAAAGGCGCAGTTGACCCTAGAAATAACAAACAGGACGGAGACTGTTCCAAGATATGAAGACTATGACAAAATAACATTATCGCCATTGACAGTGTGACAAGGTCATGCAAAGTGTCAATTTTAACTTTTTAAACGGATAAAGCCGCAGTATTTTAATCCCAACTACTGTTGTCAGTACATTAGATATATTTAAAATGTTTTATAACATTGGCGGCAGTGTCTGATTTCACTGTTGTAACCTGCAGCATGAGCAATGCGGAAGTTTCACATCTCACACAAAAACATTGTTTTGCGTTCGGATGTAAAACCTCAGCAGACACGCAGCAGACAAACAGGTATGTTAGCCTACAAATCAGTTAATATTGCACCGTTCAAACTAAATATATTAATATAGCTTACTTGTCTTTTTCTGCACTAAAAATGGACGCAAGATACTCCGCCATCTTGAACGGTCAACTCGGATCAGTGTTGCCAATTTGGGGATTTTGTCGCCAAATTTAGCTACTTTCTCATTGTAGCTGCGACTTTTTTTTTATTTTTTTGCGACAAGGAGCTATTTTAGCTATATTTAAATAAAACTAGCGATTTTTTGGAGATTCTTTATTTTTTTCTTGGCCACACCCTGCCGTAGGCCCATGACCGCTCACGTTTGCTCTCAATCATGCCAACAGGTGCGTTCGAATTCATGCAGCACTGCGCAGACTGATCGGCGGCTGACTTCTTCTTCTTCTTCTTTTAAATTTAATGGCGGTTGGCAGACCAACTTAAATGGTGCATTCCCGCCACCTACTGGATAGGAGCTACCTCATAAAAAGCTGACCATTTAACTTTCGTAAGCACATCTTAGAAAGTAATGGATTACCCAACACTCTTAGATCTGGGGCTTGTACCATGATGGTAGTTGAACAAACTCTGGGTTACAGAATTAGTTTTGAGTTGACGAAACCAAACAATATACACTCAGGATTTGTTGGTAACATGAAGCTGATCATTAACTGTCTCTGTCAGCTCAGGTTTTGATCCTGAGTTCATGGAGCATGTGCACATGAAAGTGTGACATCAGTAACAAACAGCCTATTACATGCCTTGAAACATGTGGTTCAAGAAGAAAAGAGCTGTCCAAGATAGAAGAAAATTAAACGAAAATATCATGCTACTGTATATCAGTGCAAGTGAAAGTTGTGAAGTTAGTTTATACAGCTGATTATATATATATATTAGGGCTGCTCGAGGGTGGTTCTAGAGATTTTCTGAGGGAGGGGTTTGGCAACACTGACTCGGATGCGAATGCGAATCTGCGAGCTTACGTCGTCATCACGAGGGCGCGCGCAGGTTTCCATCCGTAGATGACGTCGCAGGAGAGAACGATTATTGTTCTCCATTTTCTCAGTAGCCCCTCATCTGCAGCAGTCGTCAAATTACCAATATCATTTTTCTTTCAACACCTACTGGACGTGTGATTAGATGTTACCAGAGCCACCGCTTTACACGAGGAGACTTCAATCTTGCTCAACAATGCTTAACACGACGAGATCCTAACAGGTGACTAGTGCTAGACTAGTCATTTACGGCACTATCTGGCAAAGATTTTTATTGAACAATAAATGCATGAACAACATAACCACGTAAAACATTTTTTGGATAAAAGCGTCTGCTAAATGTAAATGTAAAAAGAGTTGTTAACAAAGACTACAATAAATAAATACACTGTCTATGGGGAATAAACAAAATTTCACAAAGACATCAAAGGAATTACATGCCTGTACAATCTGAATAGGTTTCTGTTTACGCCAGCTGTCGTAAAACTCCGACAACGTCAGAGCCATTAAATGATTGGCTTACAAGGAGCACGTGGTCGAATCATTGCGCGACAGATTGCCATCTCCTCCTTAAAACAACTCTGTTTCTACTGGCTTTCATGGCTGATGTGTTTTTAAGTGTTGAAAAAGGAATAGGAATTTTTCTGTATGCAGATGATGGTGCAATCTGGAAACGAGGGACGAATTTAGAGTTTGTTGTAAGGAAAGTGCAAGAAGCAATAACAGAATTAGAAAGGTGGTCATATAAGTGGGGTTTTAGATTCTCTGTTGAAAAAAAACAAAAAAAAAGTAGATCTTAGAAGAATTGAACTGTCACTAAGATATTGGGTCAATATATTAGGACATAGTCAAGAAGACCCAGCTAGGGTAGTTCTAAAAGCTTTCTGGGAAAAAGGAAAAAAATAAATCAAAAGTTTTGGATGGGAAGTGCCTAGAGTGGTAAAAGAAATGGAAATTGGTGAAACTCCAATAAGCCCTACAGTTCCGTGGTCAACAATCCCTCTGTGGTTAATATCTCAACCTACGGTAGATATGACATTGTTAAGTGAGGAAAATAAGGATAAGTTCAAATCAAATGTTCAAATAGCACATAAGTACATTCATGAAAATTATTATGGTTATGTTCAAATATATTCTGATGCATCGAAAAATATGGAAGACAAAGTAGGTGTGGCATTTAGTATCCCAGAATTTAATGTCAAAGTCAGTAAAAGAATCACAGATAATTTGTCAGTTTACACTGGTGAAATTATTGCAATTGTACTGGCATTGCAATGGGTGGAGGAAAATAAACCAATGCGGTCACTCATATGTTCTGATTCAAGTTCATCAAATAAAGATACTGATTGATGTCCTCAAGGAAAATAAAGAAAAACTTAATTTGATGAACATTTTGGGGAATAAATCAGGGGATAAAAACTTTAAATTTTTAATGCGTTATTTAAAGGACATGGGATTATATAATAGAATTTAGTGAAGAGTACGGTCCTGATCCACACTCCTAATCAGTAGGTGGCGGTAATGCACATAAACGTTGTATGCCATCCGCCATTAAACACCAAGAAGAAGAAGAATACTCTCATGGCAGAGGAAGGCATAAGTGGTAAGTGCAACTAAACAATGCTAGTTTAAGTTTAATGTCTAATACGTTTACTTATTGGATTCTTGATAGTACGCTTGTGTTGATTAAAAAGCACTCCCGAAGTTACTAGATAACTTCTTTTATCTGTATTATGGCAAAAATATTCGCCTCCATTGTCCACTGCTCTACATACATAAATGTTTACTGGTGACTGAAATAAAGTTATGAACTTTCTTTCTAACAGGTACAGAAATAGATCCCATTAACTAGTCTCCTCTTCGTAATGGTAAGTCTTACACTTCTGTGTAATTGATTGATGACTGAAGATCAGGCCCTTTCTTTCAGAACATGCAACACAACTCCGTGTTCAAGCTCTTGTTCTGTCCAGGCTGGACTATTGCAATGCTCTCTTGGCAGGTCTTTCAGCCAGTTCTATCAAACCTCTACAATTAATCCAAAATGCCACTGCAAGATTAATCTTTAATGAGCCGAAAATAACACGTCACACCTCTGTTCATCAATCTGCACTGGCTACCAGTAGCTGCTCGCATTAAATTCAAGGCATTAATGTTTGCCTACAAAACCACCACTGGTTCTGCACCCATTTACCTAAATTCATTACTTCAGAGTTATGTGCCCTCTAGAAGCTTGCGTTCTGCAAGTGAACGGTGTATTATTGTGCCATCTCAAAGAGGCACAAAATCACTTTCACAGACTTTTTCATTAACTGTTCCCTCCTCGTGGAATGACCTGCCCAAATCAATCCGAGCAGCTGAGTCCTTAAACATCTTCACGAAACGACTAAAAACACATCTGTTCCACCTTTATTTGACCCTCTAACTCTAACACTTTCTATTCTATTTTAATTCTACTTTATCTATATTTATCTTTTTTTTTCCTTTTTTTATTCTTTATTTAAAAAAAACGACAACAAAAACAAAAACTAGCTTTCTATTTTTTCTATTCTATCTACTTGTTTTTCTTTGTTTGTGTGTGTGTGTATAATATATATATAATATACAATATTATACAGCCAATGAAGGCTACATGACTGATTATATGCAATATGAAACAGAGTGATCATTTTAAGCACTTTTTACTGATTAGTCAACATCAAAAACGTTGGTTGTGTTCCAGGCCAGTCAGGGTGATGGAGAGGTGTGGTACGCCCATCCGGTTTACGCCCGATATTGGCAGCACTACCAGCAGGCCATGAGCTGGCACCAGAGGCATAAGCGGGCATACAGAAAAGCTTTGGAGGTTGGCTACTTCCAGGCACTGTATTCCATGTACCCCTCTGCCGTCCAGCGATACTCAGATTGGCATGCAGACGAGAGCTGGAGGAACGCTCATAGAGACAGAACGACAGGTAGAGAAGAAGAAAGGGAAAATGAGGCCACTGATTCAGACAGTGAGATGGAGGAGGAGAGTTCGGATGAGAGCCAGATCGAGTGTGACGTCAGTAACATGGACATCTCAGAAGAGCTGCGACAATACTTTGCCCAGACAGAGCGACACAGGCAGGAACTCAGTAAGTGTTTAAAAACATGTGGAAATATTTAGAAAAACTGACCTTTCAGCTGCAAGAACTTGCACTTTTTGGGGTTTCACTCCATATTAGGACCACCATATAGTTTATATTATTGTTGTTATTATTATAGAGATACTTTTAGTTTTTCTGTTGCTGAAACAGTTTTTGGACTAACTTAGTTTATTTTGGTTTTGTTTAATTCTGGAACATGGTGATTGTGTGGGTCCTCTCTTTTGAGCTTTTTATTATCATAATAATAATAATTCAAAAAGGTTTATATGTCGCCTTTCAGAACCTCATGGTCCTTTTACAAAGGAAAAGGGAAACAACAAATGAATAGAATGTAAGTCTAAACAGAGGACAGCAGAAAAAAACCATACGTAATCCAATCAAAGCAAGCAAACAAAAAATAGATGTTACACAATAGAAAACCTAAAACAAAAACAGATATGAAGTGAGAACCAGGAACCAGAAATATCAGGAAAAATGCATACTGATGGCACAGACAACCCAAAATCTTCTCTTCTGATTTGTTTAGATAATTCTTTTATGTGGGGAAATGTTGAATGAGAGCTTGAAAGGAGCAGTGGTGCTGTGCCAAACTCATTATCCCAGAATGTCCCCACTGCAGTCATGCAGTCTCTTCACACTGGTCATCTGTTTTACAGACTAAGCCTGCTTAAAGGAGAGGTGCACTCTAATAATTCACTGCAATCATTTTGGGATTATTCATTTATTGTTGAATACTGACCTGATAGTATGAGATCTTATATTTAAAGTACTGGCTTGGTTGACAACAGTGTAGAACAGTGATTCTCAATTCTCAACTGGTACAGGAATATTTTCTAAGATGATCACTGACGGCAAGGACAAGGCTATCTTAAATAATAATAATAATTAAGCATAATGTAGAGCAGGGGTTCTCAAATCTGGCCATCAAGATCCACTTTCCTGCAGAGTTCAGCTCCAAACATAATCAAAAACACCTGATTAATTAATCAAATAATGCTTATTTGTGCATGATATAATCCATTGAGAGACCTCAGACAGTTGTCATTACCTGTACTGCATTAATAGAAAGTAAGTTAATATAAAGAGGTTTTTTTTTATATAAAGTATTATTCAAATTATAATTTGACCATGGGGTGGAAAGATTTATGATGGTTCCATGTGCACTCACCATTTTCAATTTTACATCTCTCACAGCAAAATTTGGTTTTACCAATGTTAACAGAAACTTCAGTCTACCTGCTCCTACCTCAATAAAATTCACCTACCAGTAACTTTCTAGTTATCCTGAAGACCCTTATTAGCTTGTTTGATCAGGGTTGGAGCTAAACTCTGCAGGAAAGCCAGAGTTGAGAACCCTGCTATGGAGACTGAAGTTTCTGTTAACACTGGTAAAACTAATTTGGACCTCAAGGGCTAGAGTGGAGAACCCCTGCTCTAGAGCAAATTTAAAAGCATATGTAAATGTATAAACATTTAGCAAAGTTCCATGTTTAGGGTCAGTTTCTAATGGAAGAGTTTGAATCTCAGTCCTAAATTTTCTTTAGGTTGCACTTAAGTAAGTGTAGTGCACATGCAACATTTCAGGTTTGAGACTTCTTTTAATTATGTTTTCAGTGGTGAGGAAGTGCATGGTAAATTTATGATGATATAAGCATAATAGTTTATGCTTGTCAAACACCGGTTTTGAAGCAGGGGGTTGGGGACCATTAGGAGCCTTGGCAAACTTTAAATGGGGACCTATTAAGACTTAAAATTATTTATTACATAGAGGTAACTTATGAATGCAGACGAGCTGGAAGAATGGTCACAGAGACAGAACAACAGGTATAGACGAAGAAAGGGAGAAAGAGGCCACATGAATGAATGAATGAATGATCAAGCAACCAATTTTAATGCCAGTTTGGACCAGTTGAGATGGACTGATTCCAACATGTGACATGGCATCATTCTGGAAAATAATAAACAACAGGTAGAAAATAAACATACATACAAACTAAACTACATTAAATTAGGTTTTGCTTACAAATAAGCATAGTTTGTGCCAGCAACAATTATTGGCACAAAAACAAACATTTAGAAACCAAATTGTTTATGGTAGTGTTTAGACTTGTTTGGTTGCACTTGATGTGCTATATAAAATCTACATCCTTAAGCGAAAAACCCTGTGGTCATCCATTATTATAGGAGACATGAAAAATGTGTAATGTATTATTTGACCTATGCATATTTGAGTTACAATGTATTATTTGAGTTGTCATGGTGGTAGCATTAACTAATGTCAGGAAAATGTTATGTTTTTCTCATTAAGGTGCTCAAACACCAAAATACCAAGCTTGATCTTGTGTTTTTATCTTTAAAAAGATTACTTAAAAAGGCACTTATTTTGATCTTCAAGGCTTAAGTGATGTTTCTAGTCATGACATTACTCATTTCTCTGCTATGTAGAGAAACAACAACTGAAGTTTCTGTTAACACTGGTAAAACTAATTTGGACCTCAAGGGCTAGAGTGGAGAACCCCTGCTCTAGAGCAAATTTAAAAGCATATGTAAATGTATAAACATTTAGCAAAGTTCCATGTTTAGGGTCAGTTTCTAATGGAAGAGTTTGAATCTCAGTCCTAAATTTTCTTTAGGTTGCACTTAAGTAAGTGTAGTGCACATGCAACATTTCAGGTTTGAGACTTCTTTTAATTATGTTTTCAGTGGTGAGGAAGTGCATGGTAAATTTATGATGATATAAGCATAATAGTTTATGCTTGTCAAACACCGGTTTTGAAGCAGGGGGTTGGGGACCATTAGGAGCCTTGGCAAACTTTAAATGGGGACCTATTAAGACTTAAAATTATTTATTACATAGAGGTAACTTATGAATGCAGACGAGCTGGAAGAATGGTCACAGAGACAGAACAACAGGTATAGACGAAGAAAGGGAGAAAGAGGCCACATGAATGAATGAATGAATGATCAAGCAACCAATTTTAATGCCAGTTTGGACCAGTTGAGATGGACTGATTCCAACATGTGACATGGCATCATTCTGGAAAATAATAAACAACAGGTAGAAAATAAACATACATACAAACTAAACTACATTAAATTAGGTTTTGCTTACAAATAAGCATAGTTTGTGCCAGCAACAATTATTGGCACAAAAACAAACATTTAGAAACCAAATTGTTTATGGTAGTGTTTAGACTTGTTTGGTTGCACTTGATGTGCTATATAAAATCTACATCCTTAAGCGAAAAACCCTGTGGTCATCCATTATTATAGGAGACATGAAAAATGTGTAATGTATTATTTGACCTATGCATATTTGAGTTACAATGTATTATTTGAGTTGTCATGGTGGTAGCATTAACTAATGTCAGGAAAATGTTATGTTTTTCTCATTAAGGTGCTCAAACACCAAAATACCAAGCTTGATCTTGTGTTTTTATCTTTAAAAAGATTACTTAAAAAGGCACTTATTTTGATCTTCAAGGCTTAAGTGATGTTTCTAGTCATGACATTACTCATTTCTCTGCTATGTAGAGAAACAACAGCAGATGGAGGCAGAGCAGCAGGACTCGTATGTTCTAGCTGACCAAGACTTGCACAGAGTTTCCTGGCGCAGCAGCCTGCCTCCTTCAGAGCGTCCTGGAGAAAGGAGGACCGCAGAGATGAAGAAGCTGTATGGTAAAGATGCAGCAAAGATTCAGGGGATGGAAGCAGCCATGCAGCTCACCTTTGACCGCAACTGTGACAAAAAACAGCCCAAGTACTGGCCGGTTATACCACTAAATCTGTAGGATGATCAGACCCCATCATTAGTATGCCTGGCACAACAGTGCTGACAGTACTGAAGTGATGCATCAAATCAGCATCTGTGAGGACCTTTTGCATATGTAGAACAAACACTTATGTCCTTATAGACAGATAAAGCATTTAGAGAGTACTTTTAATAAATGTTCAGTTCAGTATGATCAGTAAAAACTTTGAAATTGAGTTAGAGTTCTGCAATTCCCAACTTGCACTCATTTCCTTTTGCGATATCTGTATGTAGTGGCATCCACACAGTTCTATCTTTTTAAAGTTTCTCATATCATGTAAATGATGGAAGAGCTGCTTAGATTTCGGTGTCGTTCTTTTCATGTAGTCATTTCTCCCTAACTAGGTCATTGCCTCCCCCACAGTCTTTGGTTAATGTGTTTTGTCTGTCTCTTCTGTTTTGCATCTCACATGAGCACATGAGACTGTGTTTGCCGGCTTATTCTCTGGTGCAGTTTTTACATTGAAATTTCTCCTTTTTTAATGCAGAAGAAGTCATTGTTTAATTAATGTGGTTTGATTGATTAATAAATGTATTGCATTGAAATGTGTGTGGGTGTGGCAGTTGGTATAGTGCTTATGCTTTAGAGATGATACTCTTAACTGATTGAAGTTTTTCAATGAGAAAAAAAATAGATATTTGCCCATATATTCTTGTTTTTAACGTCCACCTCTGGAGATACAATTAGAAAGATCACTGTTTTACTGGTGTCTTCGGTGACCGCTTGTGAATAGATTTTGAAAGGTGAGTATCTGGTTTTGTGTCTACAAACAAAAAGTGGTTACTTACAAAATTAATTAAAACATTTGAAAGAATAGTTCACCCCAAAATTAAAATTCACTGGAAGAAACAATATTATGGATAGAGGACTCTATTTTAGGTCTGAATGCCTTAATGATGGATATATTTTTTTTTATTACAAACTCACTTCAAGACATTAATTGATGGATTGGAGTCATGTGGATTACTTGTGGATTATTGTGATGTTTTTATCAGCTGTTTGGGCTCCTGTTCACTGCAGAGGATCCATGGGTGAGCAAGTGATGTAATGCTAAATTTCTCCAAATCTGTTCCCATGAAGAAACAAACTCCGTTATATCTTGGATGGCCTGTGGTTGTGTACATTTTTGGCAAAATTTCATTTTTGGGTGAACTATTCCTTGAATTAAAATGTACAGAGTTTCAGCTCATTTTGTCAAGATGAACTTGCATTAAATGTACTTTATGTAATGCTAATCATTAAGAACTATGGTGCAATCTATCACCTAGAAACTCTCTTATTGTCTTTTTCTTAATTAGCCAATGGCAAACTGTGACACACCAGATAAGCCATTAAAATATGTGACCCCCAAATGTAGCCTTGCAACATTGTCGACATTTTCTACACCGGCATCAGGATCTGAGAAATTTCCAGCTTCTCTGTTTGCCCACTTAGTGAGGCCATGCTGGAATAATGCCAAATGGCCAAAACTGAATAGAGTTCCCAGCCTGCCTTCTGGTTGCCATGGTGGTTGTCTCTTAGCATCCTGCAATTTATATTCAGTTGTACTCTCTGGGCTCTCCACAAGTTCAGTATCAAAGTTTACGACAACATGAAATACCAAAAAATTGTGTCGTTTTGGTGTGAATGAACCTATATAATGTTCATTTTCTTTTGTAATGAATAAACAGAGCACAACATTTTCCATTACCATGAGCGAGTATGACACTGTTTTATCATCCTTGGTTTATCGCTTATATGTTTCTAATGACTACTTGGTACTATACAAGCGCCGCTCTCTGCCATCATTGCGCTTATGGAGGAAAGAGTGGCCCCGTCTGGGGACCCCAAACAGTGACGTCACCGCAGCGATGGTCCCGAGCTGGAGCGACACATTTTGTTCAGTTGAGCGAAACTCTTTCCACTCCAAACACCCGCCGAACTTTCACTAACGCCCCCCGAACACAGAGAACGCAACATGGGTGAGTGCATGTTGGCCAGTGCATCCTCAATGGCGCGTTTGCTCCATAGTTTCTTTAATAAGAGTTTACTCTAGTATAACGTTTCTTTCTCTTCTGCTCGTTTTGAGACGCGTTTTCGTCATACTCTTGCTGCGAATAATTTGTAACATTTGATAGCGTTAAAATGCAGTTTATTTTGTTTTTGCAGGCAACTGTTTAAAAAAAAAATACTTTTTTTCCTAATTTGTTTAACGCGTATTTAAAGTGTTTAAAAGCCACTTTTGCAGACTTCTTAAAAACGGTCTTACGTTAAATGGCAACAGATATTTGTTAGCCCGTTGTATAGGCTATAGGCTATTAGATATATAGGTTTACCGTTTAGTTTGGTGTTAGTAGGCTATCAAGTATTTTATATTTCTCCATGTTTTAATAGCCTAATTATTTAGGTGTTTTTTTCTGAGTTTTGTTTTAGCTGAGGTAGGCAGTAATAAATAGACAAAGAGAATCATTAGAAAAACAATGTTTATTTCATTTTAGTCTTTTCAAATTCTGCTTTGTGTATTTTTTGCATGCATCAGTCAGTTGGAGTGCTATGAGCTTTGCTATGAATCTGTGCTTGTTTATCCTTTACTTATCCAGCATGCAAAATAGAGCTAATTCATTGGAAAGAATGCGTTCTTTCATTTGTCCCAGCTGTGTCCTTGGAATGGTTAGTTATAAAGCACATTCTTTGCCAGCTGTCTGCATCAAGACTGGCGCTTAAGTGGCACATCTCTGCTCTGTGAATTCCCCTCAAGAGAGTAATGTTAGTTTTGTATTCCTTGATGGAAGAATGTCATCCTTTAGATGACCAGGACTAAAGAAAGTTTATTGTATGAGTCAGAGCCCAAAGTGACTCACTCACTCACTCACTCTCTCTCTCTCTCTCTCACTCTCACTCTCTCTCTCTCTCTCTCTCTCTCTCTCTCTCTCTCTTTCTCTGGCTCTCTCAAAGTCAGTTTGTTTTCATAGCAAGTTTAAACTTTTTCTTCAGAAAGCCACTTCATTCTGACACTGAAGGTTGGTCTAAAACTCACAACGATTCTTCTGAGCTTTTATATCATAATTATGTGTTATGATATGTATGATATGATTATGTGTGCTTTTTAAAGTCTAGAGTGAATACTTTCACTCTCTTCTCTTTTTCCATCACACTCGTGCTCTTTTTTACCAAAAAGTGAATGGTTTAAATTAAGTGAGGAATTTGTTTGTGCTTTTAGGCTGCAATAAATGGAATAAACAAAGACACAAACTTTCTTATATACAGCTGTCCAAAGTTTTAGTCTGTAAACAACATCAGACTTGTTATTATTCAGACTATTATTCACACCAAGGAAGATAACTACAGTTGTAACTAGAAAGTTTCTAATATGAGAATAGGGATGTCCACACCACTGCAATAACAATAACCGCATAGAGGACCGATACTGTTGGAATCACTTTCAGAACAAATACTTCCAGTTGATGAATAATATTAACATTGACAAAGCTTTAAAGTTTAAAGTAGCATACGAGAAAAATGCAGCATACACTTATAATAAACTGAACATTATCATCTGCTTATGTGAATGCCAATATAGTTAGTCATATCGTTCTTGGTGAACGAGCCTTTACATTGAGAACTGCTTAGCTTCAAAGAGCATTTGCACTTCCAAGTGTAGTCAGTGAGAGTAATGTCACTGTTCATTTAGCTATACTTTGCAGCATTTGTTTCCAAGCAACAGCATCCCTCTGTGCATAATCCTACTCGCATAATTCCACCTCAGACCTCACAACCTGTGCCATACCATCACGGCAGAGATCATGGCTGCATTCTGTATGAATGAGATCTTGTTTATCCAGTCTGAAACACCTCTGTGTCCATTATGCAAATCACTACTTCTGCCTTAACTATAGATCTGTGCCTTTGAGCCGTGGCAAAGTCTCATTTTGTGCAGCGTAATAACAAAGGTCACTGTAGTGTAGATAACACCACAGTCTTCAATTACAAACGTCATTTGTGACCCTGGACCACAAAACGAGTCATAAGGGTCAATTTTTCGAAATTGAGATTTATACATCATTTCCATTGATGTATGGTTTGTTAGGATAGGACAATATTTGGCCGAGATACAACTATTTGAAAATCTGGAATCTGAGGGTACAAAAAAAATGTAAATATTGAGAAAATCACCTTTAAAGTTGTCCAAATGAAGTTCTTATCAATGCATATTACTAATCAAAAATTAAGTTTTAATGTATTTATGGTAGGAAATTTACAAAATATCTTCATGGAACATGATCTTTACTTAATATCCTAATGATTTTTGGCATAAAAGAAAAATCTGTCATTTTGACCCATACAATGTATTTTTGGCTATTGCTACAAATATACCCCAGCGACTTAAGACTGGTTTTGTGGTCCAGGGTCACACTTTAAACAGAAATTCAAATCACTTATCCAGTGACATTTCGAGTTATCAACGGGAATAAGTGACTTTATTTGCTGGAGATGCCCTTTTTCACTAATCTGAGAATTTTGTGGGGTCTAATCTTTATCCAGTAGATTCAGGTAGTTTAAACTTACATAAAAGAACTCTTGGGGCCTGATGTATAAAAAAGGCATTGCAAAATGCTCTCGCACAGTGGAATAAAAAGTAAACTTGCCATTAAAATGTGCACCCTGGACCATGCAGAGTTACTGTATGCCTACACTGGTGTGATATGCTTTTCATTTAATAAACCATGCTTATAATAAATAATAAAAATGCCAACTTCATGTATTGAAGCATTCAAATCAGAAGTAATCATCATCCAGGCATTGTTATATAAACATTATACAAATTTTACCTAATTTAAAAGACATAAAAAAATACATGGGCAATCATCATCCAGTCATGTTACCACACTATTTTTCAACCACAATTAGGAATGGCATCAAGATATAATAATTCTGCCTGAAATCAGAGACAGTATAATTGAACTTAAAGCCATACTCTTCTCAACATTGTTATTTAAATCACTACTGATTCAATTTGGAAACTATTAAACTCACATTAGATACTATAACAACTGACTATTTTTCACTTAAGACAACGGATCATATCCTCATTGATGTTTTTTGAGAATTGGCAACTCTCGCTTACAACAAAACCATTATTCTATTATTAATGCTATTATACTATTATTCCCATAATTACTTCTGAACACTCATGCATGTGCTCCAGCATCAGACTTTAATATTTTCATTAATACATTTAGAGAAACCTTTACTCTTGCTTAGAAGAAAACTGCCCAACATTTAAATATTTAAATAGAACAATACAGACCAGTATTCAGTGTCCCCAATCCAGACCTGTGACCGAATATTGAAATATGTGCTAGACAACACTATAAGTACAATATAGCTAGATCTAATCTAAATCACTCATTGTTATTAATTATCATATCATCCAGCACTAAAACTTGCTCTATTTTAAAGCACCGAGGCATTACAGACATAACTATAACTTTCTGTAAAGCTGCTTTGAAACCATGTGTATTGTCAGAAGCTCTATACATATCAATTTTACTTGGTTGTTAGGCAGCCATTGTTAGACAAATCATTGTGAGAGTTTTCTGTGCACTTTTTCCCATTCATCTTCTTCCAACATTAGACAAATATCACATTCTGGTTTATTTCTGTGTTTGGTTTGCATGTTCTTTTGCTCTCTTGATTTTCCTTCGCTCATTTCTTTCCATGGTTATGTATTAGATTCACCTGGTCTAGTGCAATTGATCGTTCTGTATTTATATGCCCTCAGTTTGATCACTCCTTTGTTTGGTATTGTTTTTACTATCCTGTGTAAATCTGTCACATTTCTTGGCTCCATATAGAGCTGCATCTCTTCTTCCTTGCCTGACCCGCCATGACAGTAAGCCATTTTTGAGGGCACACTATTGTCACATGGCATAAGAACCAAATGACAACACATCAGTTTCATTATATGGGAAAAAAATGGGTAAGGGGTTTCAAATGACATAGGGGTGAGTAAATAATGACAGGTTTTCATAATGACAATTATATTTCATAGTTATGACTATTGTTATGTAACAACTGCTAACCTAAAATTTAGTTTCCATGATCATAATTGTTACATATAACTGGCATGCACCTCTATGGAAAGAAAGCAAGTACATGCAACAGATTAACCAGTTCTATTTATATTTGAAAGCAACGTTTTTATTGTCTTTTATTTTAGTTGTGATTAAAGTAACGCATTGCTTCCGGATATTTTAAAACTGTTTTACTTTGGGAATGAACAGCTTGCCCACTGCTGTGATGTCATCCTTAGACCCTACCCTTGAGAATCTGGGCCAAAAGGATTATGGGTTTGCAAAGAGGGATTTAAACCTAACAACACAGATCATTTAGAGGGGGTGAGAAAGATATTTTACCTTTATTTCTTGGCCTATTTTAGCTGAACTGATAATAACAGATGGTGAACGAGCTGGTGAATGAGCTTTTGACGAGATAATAAATACTGATCATTCTTGATGCACTATCATGATTTCTTCCATTCTCACTGTGCAGTTCTCAGAGCAGGAGATTTGGCCTGTTTAAAGGACATAGATGAAGTCCTTTGTTTAGTTTTGTGGTGTGTGTGTGTGTGTGTGTGTTTTGTAGTTATCATACCTGCACTGTCGGTATCAAAGATTAATACCAACTTTTCTGGATAAAGGCCTATATGTAGTTTTCATAACGTTTTCAGCAACAGTCATTGTTAATTCATTGTCTGTTTTGTGATCTGGCTAATCCTATTAGTATCATATAATTAAGTTAAAGGGACAGTTCACCCAAAAATTAAAATCTTATCGTGTATTCATCCTCAAGTTGTTCCAAACCTGTATGAGTTTCTTTCTTCTGTTGAGCACGAAATATATTTTGAAGAATGTTGGTAACCAAACAGTTGACAGTAGTGATTGACTTCCTAAAATACTATGGAAGTCAATAGCTGCCGTCAACTCTTTGGTTACCAACATTTAAATGGGTCATCGGATGCAAAATTCACTTTTACATGTTGTTTGATCTGAAATGTGTGTTGGCAGTGTGTGTACACAACCACTCTATAATGATAAAAATCCACCCAGTAGTTTTTTTTAAATCCCCAAAAATCATAACCCCTTTCTCAGATTAAGCCGTTCTCAGATTCTTGTCTGTGTGATGTCACACAAACACAGGCCGCTCCCACGATTGTTGATTGACACTGGTGTTTTACCTCAGACCTGCCCTGAGTGAACTGTCATCAGTCCGCCATTGTTTTCGACGCCGGAGCAGGAGTAGACAAGAATGGCTCCTAAGCGATTGAGGCGTTCTGTTGTTGGATGTAATAATGAACATAGCAGTCGTCATTTACTCCCGACGTCTGAGCTGCTGAAGACACAGTGGATTATGTTTGTTTTTAAAGGGAATGCGCCCCCTGATCTACCTAAATGCATCTATATGCAGTTGTGCTGCATATTTTTGTGGAAAACATGATAGAATACCACTAATTGTCACGTGTGTGTTCCTGTTTAGTTTCTGTTTGTCCTTATTTGGTCCTTCCAGTTCCTTTTTACCGTTATTAGTAATCACCTGTTCCTTGTTATTAGTTATCCTCATCACCTGTCTGCCCCTCGTTATCTGCCCTATTTGAGTAACCTTGCTACGTGTGTTTTTCGGTTTCCTTTTGATTATTAAAATGAGTAAATTCTCCTACGTCTCCTTGCTCCTTTGCTCCGCGCTCCTACACAGCAGCAGTTCCGTGACAGAATTCCAGACCGACATAAAGTGAGCGGCGCCTTTCCTCCCCATGTTTCTTTTCCGTTTTTGAAAAGTTTTTTGTTTCTCTGTTTTCCCTGGCAGCAATGGAAACCAACGCACGATTTTCGGCCCTAGCCCGCAGAGATCTCCCGTTTGAGGATTATGCACGGGAGTTCTGCGAGCTCGCCGTGTATGCGGTGCTGGATGATGCGACGCTCAACTCTTTGTTCTGGATCGGGGCTAATTACCATCGCCCGTGGACCTCCCAGACACCACTGGACTAAGCTGGAGGGAAGG
>NW_015548222.1:90957-98416 GCF_001515605.1 Sinocyclocheilus anshuiensis | reverse complement strand
GAAGTCACCAGGGACTTCTGCGGGCTCGTGGCGATGACAGCATTGGATGACGCCATGCTGAATTCTTTGCTCTGGATCAGGGCCAATTACCATCGCCCGTGCACCTCCCAGACACCACTAGACTGTGCTGGGGGGAAGGGAGCCTCCGGTGTCTGGAGAGCGTCCAGTCCCGATCCAGAACCAGCTCTCTGTCAAGCCCGCTGGACGCCGCTGACTTAGCGCTTCTGGACATGGCGCTGCCTCCGGAGATCTCGGCTCCTGTCCTTGCCCCGGAATCATCCCCAGAAAGTTCTCCTTCATCTCCGCTGGTCCCGTCCAGCCCTCCTTCGTCTCCTGATTCCCCCGAGTTAACCAGCCTTGCACCTCCAGAGTGCCCTCCAGTGTCTGCTCCTCGTAAGCGCCCTCCAGAGCCGGCTCCTCGAAAGCGCCTTCCAGAGCGCCCTCAAGTGCCCGATCCTCCAGAGCGCCCCCCAGGATTCCTAGTTTTCCCCAAGAACATTTTTTTTGAGGGGGGAGGGGGCTGTCTGCTCCGCCATGGCCCCCTGATAGTGATTGACTTCCTAAAATACTATGGAAGTCAATAGCTGCCGTCAACTCTTTGGTTACCAACATTTAAATGGGTCATCGGATGCAAAATTCACTTTTACATGTTGTTTGATCTGAAATGTGTGTTGGCAGTGTGTGTACACAACCACTCTATAATGATAAAAATCCACCCAGTAGTTTTTTTTAAATCCCCAAAAATCATAACCCCTTTCTCAGATTAAGCCGTTCTCAGATTCTTGTCTGTGTGATGTCACACAAACACAGGCCGCTCCCACGATTGTTGATTGACACTGGTGTTTTACCTCAGACCTGCCCTGAGTGAACTGTCATCAGTCCGCCATTGTTTTCGACGCCGGAGCAGGAGTAGACAAGAATGGCTCCTAAGCGATTGAGGCGTTCTGTTGTTGGATGTAATAATGAACATAGCAGTCGTCATTTACTCCCGACGTCTGAGCTGCTGAAGACACAGTGGATTATGTTTGTTTTTAAAGGGAATGCGCCCCCTGATCTACCTAAATGCATCTATATGCAGTTGTGCTGCATATTTTTGTGGAAAACATGATAGAATACCACTAATTGTCACGTGTGTGTTCCTGTTTAGTTTCTGTTTGTCCTTATTTGGTCCTTCCAGTTCCTTTTTACCGTTATTAGTAATCACCTGTTCCTTGTTATTAGTTATCCTCATCACCTGTCTGCCCCTCGTTATCTGCCCTATTTGAGTAACCTTGCTACGTGTGTTTTTCGGTTTCCTTTTGATTATTAAAATGAGTAAATTCTCCTACGTCTCCTTGCTCCTTTGCTCCGCGCTCCTACACAGCAGCAGTTCCGTGACAGAATTCCAGACCGACATAAAGTGAGCGGCGCCTTTCCTCCCCATGTTTCTTTTCCGTTTTTGAAAAGTTTTTTGTTTCTCTGTTTTCCCTGGCAGCAATGGAAACCAACGCACGATTTTCGGCCCTAGCCCGCAGAGATCTCCCGTTTGAGGATTATGCACGGGAGTTCTGCGAGCTCGCCGTGTATGCGGTGCTGGATGATGCGACGCTCAACTCTTTGTTCTGGATCGGGGCTAATTACCATCGCCCGTGGACCTCCCAGACACCACTGGACTAAGCTGGAGGGAAGGGATCCTCCGGTGTCTGGAGAGCGTCCAGTCCCGATCCAGAACCAGCTCTCTGTCAAGCCCGCTGGCCGCCGCTGACTTAGCGCTTCTGGACATGGCGCTGCCTCCGGAGATCTCGGCTCCTGTCCTTGCCCCGGAATCATCCCCAGAAAGTTCTCCTTCATCTCCGCTGGTCCCGTCCAGCCCTCCTTCGTCTCCTGATTCCCCCGAGTTAACCAGCCTTGCACCTCCAGAGTGCCCTCCAGTGTCTGCTCCTCGTAAGCGCCCTCCAGAGCCGGCTCCTCGAAAGCGCCTTCCAGAGCGCCCTCAAGTGCCCGATCCTCCAGAGCGCCCCCCAGGATTCCTAGTTTTCCCCAAGAACATTTTTTTTGAGGGGGGAGGGGGCTGTCTGCTCCGCCATGGCCCCCTGAACTCCCAGATCCGCCCTGGAGGCTCTCATGGTCTCCGCCCTATTCCTGTCCTGCACCAGCCTCCAGGGCGCCCACCCCCACTCCCCGATGGTACTGTTACGGTGCGGGACGCGCCTTCCGGCAGGGGAGCAATATCTGTCACGTGTGTGTTCCTGTTAAGTTCCTGTTTGTCCTTATTTGGTCCTTTCAGTTCCTTTTTACCATTATTAGTAATCACCTGTTCCTTGTTATTAGTTATCCTCATCACCTGTCTGCCCCTCGTTATCTGCCCTATTTGAGTTTGAGCCCATTCGGTTCTCCCTTGTCTGGAATTGTTCATGTCAACCTTGCTACGTGTGTTTTTCTGTTTCCTTTTGATTATTAAAATTAGTAAATTCTCCTATGTCTCCTCGCTCCTTTGCTCCGTGCTCCTTCACAGCAGCAGTTCCGTGACACTAATAGGTTTGGGATAAGATTTTAAAAAAATTCAGCAAGAACACATGAACTGGGTCAAAAGTGACAACAAAAACAAAAGATTTCTATTTCAAACAAATGCGGTTCTCTAAAACCTTTTATTTATCAAAGAATCATGGAAAAATGTATCATAGTCTCCACAAAAATATTAGGTAGCAAAAACAGTTGGGATAGACCGAAATGAAAATTCCTGGTCAAAGCTGAAGCCGAACAAAATGAAACACTGGGCCGAAGGCCAAATACTAAATACTGAACGAACACGTTTTTTTTTGCGTTTTTTCCCCATGTATTTTGTCATGTTTTTTTCACCATTGCATAAATAGCCAAAATGTGCTTTTTACTGTTTTGTCTTGCTTTTCAAATAAAAAATCAATTACAAAACAACTATTAAAAAATATGTACTTAACACTTTTAACATTCTAGCAGACATTATACCAACAAAGCGCAATTTAACTTCAAATTAATAAGTAAAATAATATTTTTTGGCCATTTTTGAGACCCCCTTCTTGAATCAGGCATGTATTTTTTTTATTGTACAAATAAATGCAGCCTTGCTGAGCAGAAGAGAATTTTAAAACATAAAATATTATAGATCCCAATTTGAACACTATGTGTGAATGTTACAATAAATGTATTAATAGAGCTGTTGTAACTATTATTATCATTATTATTGTCTTATTTTATTTTACAGAACAACAGTAAATTTACAATACTAACATTTATGAATATGAATGTTGATGAGTTATCTATAACATTATGAGTTACTATACCATTTTAAAATGGAGCTGCAATCTAACAAATGTAAAACTACTGATGATGTTATGATCGTTTAATGAGAAATAGATGGTGTTAAACCAGATACTGTATATGGAATACTGTATGCAGATACCCGAGTGTTGGTTCATAGCAGTTTTGAATGATTAAAACCTCTCCTAACATTCCTTTTGTTGTCTCTCAGCAGTGCTAACATGTTGCTATAGAGACACTGTCATGAGTTCTGTTGGCATTAAACAGCAGTACTCTGTGCCACAGGACTAAAGTACTTATTTAAATTGGCCAAGTGGATTGCATAAAAATCTGGGGTTAGTTAGGGACGGTTAGGGGCACAAATTACTGGAGCACATGAGCCTTGTGTCTTTCTTTTGTTGTTCTGTTGAAATGTTCATTGATTCTTTGATGTTGATTTCATAGTAAATAGAGTATTTACTTCTCAACCTATTGGTTAAGCCAGTGTTGCTACTGTATGTCAGGCTGCTCAGACACATAGAGCAATGGTGTAACAATCACAGTTTAGAATCACATGTTTTGGAGAAAACCTACCTATGGATTACTTACAGTTGTTCTGCATAATAAGCTAGGAGACAGTATTTTAACAACAAATGACACTTCACCCTTAACTTGCATCTTTCTCTTCCTAAACTTTGACATCTGAGGCATCACTCTGGTCTCATTGAAGACCTCTCTCCTAAGTGGAACAGGACTAGGCCCTGTCTGTCAACTTTAATTACTTTTTTGTTTACAGGACTTCAAAAGGAAACCTTTCAGTGTGCTGCAACCCCTATTTCCACATTAACTCTCTAGTCAGGGCACATAAAAGAACAGTAATGGGCTCATTACTGGAGAGATGTGTCCACTGGGTTGTTCTGTCTCAAATGAACTAGACTAGACCAACCATATGTCTGGATTTCCAAATAGATTTCCAATTTTTTTTACATACTTAGAATAGAATGTAGCTATGTGAAGAGGTAGAATAAAGGCTCATTCACACCAAGCACAATAACTGAAGCGATAACTATAAAGTTTTAATAATTGATGTAATTCTATGAGAATAGTAACATCAACATATAACAAAAACGACGAGGAATGATATAGTTGGAATCACTTTCAGAGTGTTCTTTTTTATTTCTTATCAGAATTCATCCTGCTTTAAAGAGGTTCTCTAAAACCTTTTATTTATCAAAGAATCATGGAAAAATGTATCATAGTCTCCACAAAAATATTAGGTAGCAAAAACAGTTGGGATAGACCGAAATGAAAATTCCTGGTCAAAGCTGAAGCCGAACAAAATGAAACACTGGGCCGAAGGCCAAATACTAAATACTGAACGAACACGTTTTTTTTTGCGTTTTTTCCCCATGTATTTTGTCATGTTTTTTTCACCATTGCATAAATAGCCAAAATGTGCTTTTTACTGTTTTGTCTTGCTTTTCAAATAAAAAATCAATTACAAAACAACTATTAAAAAATATGTACTTAACACTTTTAACATTCTAGCAGACATTATACCAACAAAGCGCAATTTAACTTCAAATTAATAAGTAAAATAATATTTTTTGGCCATTTTTGAGACCCCCTTCTTGAATCAGGCATGTATTTTTTTTATTGTACAAATAAATGCAGCCTTGCTGAGCAGAAGAGAATTTTAAAACATAAAATATTATAGATCCCAATTTGAACACTATGTGTGAATGTTACAATAAATGTATTAATAGAGCTGTTGTAACTATTATTATCATTATTATTGTCTTATTTTATTTTACAGAACAACAGTAAATTTACAATACTAACATTTATGAATATGAATGTTGATGAGTTATCTATAACATTATGAGTTACTATACCATTTTAAAATGGAGCTGCAATCTAACAAATGTAAAACTACTGATGATGTTATGATCGTTTAATGAGAAATAGATGGTGTTAAACCAGATACTGTATATGGAATACTGTATGCAGATACCCGAGTGTTGGTTCATAGCAGTTTTGAATGATTAAAACCTCTCCTAACATTCCTTTTGTTGTCTCTCAGCAGTGCTAACATGTTGCTATAGAGACACTGTCATGAGTTCTGTTGGCATTAAACAGCAGTACTCTGTGCCACAGGACTAAAGTACTTATTTAAATTGGCCAAGTGGATTGCATAAAAATCTGGGGTTAGTTAGGGACGGTTAGGGGCACAAATTACTGGAGCACATGAGCCTTGTGTCTTTCTTTTGTTGTTCTGTTGAAATGTTCATTGATTCTTTGATGTTGATTTCATAGTAAATAGAGTATTTACTTCTCAACCTATTGGTTAAGCCAGTGTTGCTACTGTATGTCAGGCTGCTCAGACACATAGAGCAATGGTGTAACAATCACAGTTTAGAATCACATGTTTTGGAGAAAACCTACCTATGGATTACTTACAGTTGTTCTGCATAATAAGCTAGGAGACAGTATTTTAACAACAAATGACACTTCACCCTTAACTTGCATCTTTCTCTTCCTAAACTTTGACATCTGAGGCATCACTCTGGTCTCATTGAAGACCTCTCTCCTAAGTGGAACAGGACTAGGCCCTGTCTGTCAACTTTAATTACTTTTTTGTTTACAGGACTTCAAAAGGAAACCTTTCAGTGTGCTGCAACCCCTATTTCCACATTAACTCTCTAGTCAGGGCACATAAAAGAACAGTAATGGGCTCATTACTGGAGAGATGTGTCCACTGGGTTGTTCTGTCTCAAATGAACTAGACTAGACCAACCATATGTCTGGATTTCCAAATAGATTTCCAATTTTTTTTACATACTTAGAATAGAATGTAGCTATGTGAAGAGGTAGAATAAAGGCTCATTCACACCAAGCACAATAACTGAAGCGATAACTATAAAGTTTTAATAATTGATGTAATTCTATGAGAATAGTAACATCAACATATAACAAAAACGACGAGGAATGATATAGTTGGAATCACTTTCAGAGTGTTCTTTTTTTTCTGCTGATGAACCATAAAAATATTGACAGCCAATCAGAATTCATCCTGCTTTAAAGAGCTTGACCGGTGACAACCACACAGAGTAGCATTATAATAGAACTTTCAAATGTATCTAGTATGATAAAACAGCGCTGCTTCCACATACGACATACGCGCGACCGGAAGGAGCGGAAGCGTGTCGCGCTCGTTCAGCGGCCTCGTTTCTCGCTTTCAGCCTTCAGCCTCACCCTGCTTCATTTGTGGGGATGAAGACCACAACTCCCATGATTCCACACTCAGTCACAGCGTCATCAAACTACGCCTTTGTCTATTTGTTTGTTTTGAATACGCGCCCTCTAGCGGCGAAAATTACATATTGTGCCTTTAAGTCACATTTATTTTTATTGCACTTACAAGATTTTGTCAGGAAAATAAAAGAATCAATGACGCGGACCTCAAATTCTGCTGTAAAGAAGCTCCAACAGTTAGTGTCATTATGTAGCTCCAGTCAGTTCAGTGTTCAGTTATAGTTTTAGTTATCTTTATACATAGCTGTTTTTCTTGATATGAACAGGCCTTAATTGTAACGGGGCTGACGAGACGTGAGACATGCGGATCCATGTGCAAGCTTTATTAAAGCAGAGAGGTCAGAAACACAGGCAGGGTCGAACAATGGCAAACAGGTATATGGCGGGCAAGACACAAGAATGACTACAGTGGACACCACGGCCTCTGGGAGCACAGCAGTGGACACCGCTACCTCGGGAGGTTCTGCAGCGTAAGCCGCCACCTCTGGAGATGTTGTAGCCGGTGCCGCTGCCTCTAGCAAATCGGCGGTGGAGTACGCAGCCCAGAGACACCATAAAGCAACCTCCCATATGGGAAGTGCTGAAGACAGGGTAATGAGTTCATGAACAGTACTCTGGATGAATAACTGAGGCATGACGTGACTCTGGATGAATAACTGAGGCGTGACGTGACTCTGGACGAACAGCGGAGACGTGACGAGGCTCTGGATGAACGGCTGAGATGTGACGAGGCTCTGGCAGACCAGATGAGACTTGACTGGACTCATGAAGATCAGTTATGATGTGACTTGACTCATGATGATCAACCGTGAATTGACTTGACTCATGAAGATCAGTTGTGACTTGACTTGACTCATGACGATCAGCTGTGACTTGACTTGACTCCTGA
>NW_015548222.1:89538-90248 GCF_001515605.1 Sinocyclocheilus anshuiensis | reverse complement strand
CATGACGATCAGTTGTGACTTGACTAGACTCATGAATATCAGCTGTGACTAAACTTGACTCATGATAATGAACTGGAACTTGACCGGACTCATGACGATCAGCTGTGACTTGACGGCACTCAAGATGGGCAGCTGTGACATGACGGGGTGCTTTTGTGTCCGCCATTTTGCGATCAGGCTCCACTGTCGCCGCCATTTTGTGAGCGTGCTCTGGTACAGCCGCCATTTTAGTCACAGACATTGTGTCGCGTTCTTCCTCCGCAACACCCACAGTAAACAAAGATCCAACAGTCAAAGCATAATCCATAAACTGAGCGAGTGACGCACGTGGACCCTCGCGTCTAAGCTTAGACCTAAGAGGTCAAGAAAACAGACAGGGCAAGACTAGGCTAGGAATGGGAAACTAACGAGGGCTCTGTAGAGTAGCTATCACTGCTGGCGATAAGCGCATACAATACTTGGCAGTTAGAAGGAGTGAGATGGAGTGTTAAATAGTGAGTGAGTGATATGAAACAGCTGTGTGCAACTATACACACCATCTTAAAGTATTTATTATGCATCTGGAAATCCTGCTTCACATGGGCTTAGGGCAGGGGGTTATAAAGACACTGATCAGTTGGGAATTACACAAGGACCTTATTTGTGGACTTCAGTTCGGCCTTCAATACCATCATGCCTGACCTTCTCTCAGACAAACTGACCCAGCTCTC
>NW_015548222.1:87394-87674 GCF_001515605.1 Sinocyclocheilus anshuiensis | reverse complement strand
TGGCTGCAATATAACAAAGAGTGAAAAATTTAAGGGGGTCTGAATACTTTCCGTACCCACTGTATATATATATATTTTTTTCTTCCCCCATAGGTTTTTAACATGCTAAAAGCTCTTTATTCCAAAGATACTACAAGCTAGTAGGTGTAATGTATTCTAAGTTGCATCAGAAGTATTGCAAGTATTACGTACAACAATAAGGGGCTGACGGGGCTGACGAGATGTGAGACATGCGGATCCATGTGCAAGCTTTATTAAAGCAGAGAGGTCGGCAGGGTCG
>NW_015548222.1:86212-87197 GCF_001515605.1 Sinocyclocheilus anshuiensis | reverse complement strand
AATACCATCATGCCTGACCTTCTCTCAGACAAACTGACCCAGCTCTCCGTGCCCACCTCCATCTGTCAGTGGATCACGAGCTTCCTGACAGACAGGCAGCAGCTAGTGAGGCTGGGCAAACACACATCCAGGACTATCACAATCAGCACTTGAGCTCCTCAGGGATGTGTTCTCTCCCCACTGCTCTTCTCTCTGTATACAAATGACTGCACTTCAAAGGACCCCTCTGTCAAGCTTCTGAAGTTTGTGGACGACATCAAACAGTCATCGGCCTCATCAAGGACGGAGACGAGTCTGCTTATAGACAGGAGGTTGAGCAGCTGGCTGTCTGGTGGAGTCTTAACAACCTGGAGCTAAACACTCTCAAAACTGGAGATGATCGTGGACTTCAGGAGGAAGCCCCCTGCACTCTTCCCCACTCACCATCATTAACAGCACTGTGACTGCAGTGGAGTCATTCAGGTTCCTGCTGGGCAACACCATCTCTCAGTACCTGAAGTGGGACAATCACATTGACTCTATTGTCAAAAAGGCCCAGCAGAGGCTGTATTTCCTCTGCCAGCTGAGGAAGTTCAACCTGCCATAGGAGCTGCTGAAACAGTTCTACTCTGCTATCATTGAGTCTGTCCTGTGTTCATCTATAACTGTTTGGTTTGGTTCAGCTACCAAAACAGACATAAGAAGACTACAACGGACAATCAGGACTGCTGAGAGGATTATTGGTGCCCCTCTACCCAACTTCCAAGATCTTTACATCTCCTGAGTGAGGAAAAGGGCTAAGAAAATCACTCTGGACCCTCCACACCCAGCCCACTCTCTCTTTGAACTGTTGCCCTCTGGCTGTCGCTACAGAGCGCTGTGCACCAAAACAGCCAGACACGAGAACAGTTTTTCCCGCCAGGCCATATCGCACCTGAAAAAACACATAACACACCTCAGTACTGCACAGCTGTAAATAACTCATTAAACCTTCATCTGTAAATAG
>NW_015548222.1:78660-84595 GCF_001515605.1 Sinocyclocheilus anshuiensis | reverse complement strand
TCAGGACTGCTGAGAGGATTATTGGTGCCCCTCTACCCAACTTCCAAGATCTTTACATCTCCTGAGTGAGGAAAAGGGCTAAGAAAATCACTCTGGACCCTCCACACCCAGCCCACTCTCTCTTTGAACTGTTGCCCTCTGGCTGTCGCTACAGAGCGCTGTGCACCAAAACAGCCAGACACGAGAACAGTTTTTCCCGCCAGGCCATATCGCACCTGAAAAAACACATAACACACCTCAGTACTGCACAGCTGTAAATAACTCATTAAACCTTCATCTGTAAATAGAACATATGCACATTCAGTTTTCCTTTTTCTGTATATTTTTATTACTATTGTTATTCATAATTTATTGTCTATTCTCTCATTTTATGTATGTCTGCACTTTGTTTGTATTCTCTGTACCGGAAGCTCCTAACACCAAGATAAATTCCTTGTGTGTGTGAACACACTTGGCAATAAAGCTCTTTCTGATTCTGAATACTAGTATTCACACTTTGACAATCCAACATTTTTTAGTGGATCTCTTTTTTTCTGATTTTGAAGAAAATATGCAGACTGAGACATGAGTTCATATGTTCATCCATTCATTGTATATGTTGTGCTATTTAAATTGCATTTTGTCAGTGTGAACAGACCTTTAACTAAACACAAATGTGTGATGCAAACAAGATTTTGATTAGATACATAGTATTCCTATCGACTTATTCAGAACGGGGATGAACATCCATTATTTATTTATTTATTTTATTATTATTTTTGTTTTTTTTGATGGTCTGGCAATGAACACGCAATAACCAGATGCACTAACATGTGTTTCATGTGGGTTAGTGTTTTGCTAACCCACATGAAACACTGAATTATCTGGAAACAGCATTAAAGATGGATGTGAAGCTAGAGATTCTGTTTTTTTGATTCTTTCTCTCATAAATAAATCAAACGGCACATATTGGAGTTATTAATGAAATTAGCATCTTGAACTTTCTTCTCTTGCATTCTGTACTTCTGATACTTGAATGGCAGACCATCTGAAAGGTGCATTGGGGTTATGCCATTGTTCCAGTGCAATTCTGCTTTTAATGTGAATAGACCATTAGTCTGCTATTAATTTAGATTTTTTTTTTTTATCGTTTCCTTTTGAGTTTGTCCCTTACACAATAGGCTGCTTATTTGACAAAGCTTGAAAGACATCTCCGCCAATTGTAATACAATTTTATTATGGGTAAAAAGTACATTTATAAAAGGAAATATTGCTTTGTTCGACAGGAATACATAAAATCTCTTTACTCAGGCCATGTGCTAAAAAGAAACAAAACAAAAAAAACATCAGTCAGATTAAGAATTTAATGTGTACCATGTCATTTAATGTTATTTTTGGTGCTTTCTGCTTTTATCCTGTAGTTTCTTTTTTTGTCTGTACTATTCTTTTAATTTTTACTTTTTTACTAATCTTTAAATTATTATTATTATTATTATTATTATTATTATTGTGATTTTTTTTTACTTTTTCCTTTGTGGTCATTAAAACATCGTTATTACCCACTACATTTTTTCTTTCTTTTGAACAATCACAATATTTTCTTTTCTTTTACCCACAGTTGGTTCTGCTGTTATCAATAATTAACATAGTTTAAAACTCCGATTAGTCCTAAACCGTGTTTATTGAAGGCTTTTCAGTTGTTGACAGTTTGTTGGCATAATGAATTTCTGCAACACAAATTGCAGCCAACGTTCATCCGTTATTTTCTCTATTGTCAGCTAAATGGCTCTTAATCTGAGTGTCTGTAGAGACCTCAAATGTAGCTATTGTCCCTGTTAATAAACAGCGAACAGAGTAATTAAACTACACAGCCATGAGGGATTATGCTGTTGTTTTGAGGGAGAGTGGGCTGTTGTACTCTGAGGGTGTATAGAATTCCACTTTTATAGACAAATAGATAAAACATACTTCTCTTCTTGACCAAGTGCCTCCGTTTTACATTGCCCTGAGAAAGAGAGAGTATATCTCTAAAAAAAACTTCAAGGCTTAAAAAGCTCCAAGGCTTTGCAGTAAAAACTTGGACTACAATTCCTATAAAAAAGTATTCACCCCTTGGAAAAGTGTGTGTGGTTTTTTTCCAACATTAAAACACAACTGATTTAGTTTGGCTTTTTCGACAATGAGCAACAAATGTGTTCTTTTTTAATGTCAAAGTGAAAACAAATTTCTACAAAATTTACCTCTCCTTTTTCCAAGGTTTGCAAATTTGACACCTTGGCCAATATCTTATAATTTTGTGCTTATTAAAAAAGGTTTAAAAAAAAAGGTTAAAAAAGGTTGTATGTGTTGTGTATGTTTTGTTTTTGTTTTTTTGGTGATGAGAAGATAAACTGTGCCAGACACCATTTCTCATCTACCAGACAAACACTTAATCTGTGATGGTGACCTACAAATTTAGAGATTATTGTAGTATGTCAGAGCAAAACGGTCCCTGAGACCCGCGTCATGACAAGTTCCAGTGTGTCCCATCGGATCCTATATGGTCTTAGCCCCCCCCCTCGCCAAATAGTGGCAAAAAAATAAGTCTTTGGAACTAATTAATGTTAGGGCATATATCTTTCAAATAAATGTAAATACACACAAATTCTCCTCCTGATTTGTTCTTATTACTCCTCAGTTCATTACTATATATACTGTAATTTCAGTGAGAAGCATAGATCAAGATCTTCTAATCTCTCCTCTTCCACCAAGACAAGGTTGTTTCAGTTCAGCAACCTTCCAGGAAGTAAAAGATAGGCTCAAATTTGTTGACACAAACTGTATAATTCATCCTAAATTGCTTGTAAAATGTGTCACATGGGATCGGCCGGGAAACAATAGGAGCTAAAAGCTAAAACCCAGAATTTTAGAAATTACACTAAGTTTACATTACTTAGCTATGCTATTAGTCATGTCCATGTTATTAGTATTAGTTGTGTACAAGTATACTGTACATTCATTAACCCTATAAACTATAGGGTGCCATCTATTTCAGGATCAGGATTTAATGTGACTCTCCCCATGAGTGTCTGCTTTTGAACTGGGGGACTGTTGAAATACGACCTCATATATACCCTCTGGGTTTTAAGGCTCCTTAAATGGTAATGATAGAGATGGTATTTAGTGTGCTCTCTTTCCTGGACAGTTGACTTTACCAGTACGTGCAAGTCTTTTGTTTAGCTGAATGCAGCAGAAGGTCATGTGCATGAGAATTAATACTGTTTAAGAGGATTCCAGACAGATGGTATTTCTTTGTTTGACCATTGTTTTATTATTATTAAAAAACGGGGCACTCACCATTTAAATGTGGATGTTTAGAATAAAATAATAGTTGAAGTGTCTTTGTGTCTTTAGGTCTCATTTAGCACACATCACTTTTAATTCATATGTAACCCCTAAGTGCAGTTTATTCTTTCTGTCCTCCCATCAATTCGGGGAGGGAGGGGGACAGAGAGAGGGAGGGGGGCGGAGAGAGAGAGCATGTGTGACTGTTTACAGCTGGGACTGTTTATGTCAACCTGACTGGCAGTGGAGTGGCTGTTTTTCCTCGCCTCACGGATTCTCTCTCCTCCGTGTATCTGCTTGTAGTCTTCCTTTACGCGAGATCCTCTTCTGCCGAGCTCGTATCGTTTATGAATCAATTATCTGCGCGAAATCCGTTCTGACAAAATATTTACATATTTGAGGTGGACTGTAAAATACTCCTATATTGGAGCGAGAGAGACCAGGCAAAGGGAAGTGTATCCAACATACTCGTTTCCAAATGGATGGGATGAAACCAGAAACGACGGCTGAGGAGAATCAGGATGAAAGGGAAGAAAGCAAAGGTTTGTAACTGTGTATTCGTTTTGTTTTGTGTTTCGACTCGGATTTATTCTGCTCGTGCTAGATGTTTAGAGAGCGGCTTAACCTACTTGCGAATTAAGGCTTCGCTTTGCGCGCCAATCGAATATTTTATTGATTGAGGGTCCTCCTCGTGTCATTCACTTAACATTCAAATTCTTTTATGTCGTTGATTCGATTAGAGAACGCGCATTTTTATGCTACCTTTGGAGCGCTGGTTATGTCAAATCTCTCCTCTGCGTCTTTGGAGAATCGTTTCCATCGCTGCCAGTGATGATGATTTGAATAAGCGCAGCTCCTGTTAGTGATTTACTCTACGCAATAATAAAAAAACACATTTCTTTTGTCTGATGCGTCAATAATAAATACTATACTGTATCGTATCACTATATTAAGCATATTCTAAATGTTGTTTTGTCTTGGTGTCGATAGTATTGTTGATGGTGACGAGATGGAGGTGTCGCATTGTATTGAAGGTGTTGTTTACATTGCTGTAGTGTTCGCTGGTAAAACTAATGGAAGAATTCCTCTGGTTGTGATAGATTTGATTTATACATTTGATGAATTCCTTTGCTGTTCAACGTCGCGCTATGTAAACATTTTTGACAAAAATCATTGGAAACCGAATGCATGCTTTGAATATGTAAAGCACCTGAAGAAAACATGCCCTCAAAGCGCCATTTATCAGGGCACTCTACATAAATCGCGCGTAGGCTATGTGTCTGTAAATACAAGTTAGCCTATCTGTGATTTGAGTTCAGTGATGGTTATGGTTCAGGATTATCTGAACAAGGTTTTCTGCTCGAGGACTCCCCTCTTGACCCTCCCCACCTGACTTTTTATTCATGCTTCCGGACTATTTGTGTAATACTTTTGTGTTGAAGGAGGTATGGATTTGATAACTGTGCTGTTGTGCAATAAAATCCAAGTTCTCCACAAGCATCAAAGCAACAAGGAGGATGCTCCTTCACTCCACCCACTGGTGCATTTGCTTCATCATATAACTACTATATGCCGTGAACCATTGGAGATGTAGCCCATATTTGTTAATATTCACAGCTCATAAAATCATGACTATCATGACATTCAAGCAGATCATTCCATATGGCTTTATTCTTTCCACTGTGTTCTTATCCTCGATTCCGTGTTAAATTTTGAACAATTTTGCCACCAGCATGATTAGATTAATACATTATGGAGAGAGAGAGACCTAATATGTGTCACAACTAAAATATGCAGAGATAAGTAGTCTTTATGAAAATTTGATGCAAGAACTGTTGGTCTCTGTCAGGTCAGCTTGCTGTAGATGCTTTCTCTTTGGTCATTCTTTGAGCTTTGGAGGCACATTATTTGTTCACTTAAAGGATAAGTTTGACAATTTTCAACTAGCTTTTTATTTTTACATTGTCGGTAGTGTATGTAAATGAGCAGTATGTTTTGCAGTTTTGTATTCTCACCCACAGACAGTCAGAATAGCAGAAGGGCGGTGCCATAATCAAAGTGCATTATGGGTGTTTTTCATGTTTCTAGGTAGACAGCCAATTTGATTAAAAGCTCATCTTCTCAGCTGTGAAGTTCAACTTTAATAAGGCAACAGTTACATTGAAACAGGTGCTCTGATGCTTTGTCCTGGATAGGCTGATTGATTTTGGAGTTGACATGAAATCAAAATGGACTTGAATTGATTAATTTTCTTAAAGGGGTCATATGATGCGATTTCAAGTTTTCCTTTCTCTTTGGAGTGTTACAAGCTCTTGGTGCATAAAGAAGATCTGTAAAGTTGCAAATACTAAAGTCTCAAATCCAAAGAGATATTCTTTATAAAAGTTAAGCGTCAACCACACCTCCCTAAAACGGCTCATTCTAACATGCCCCCACATGTCTACGTCACGATGTGGAAATATTAACATAATGCCGCCCAAATGTTTCAGGAACAGCAGTAGTGTTGATGCAGTCATGTCAGGGAGACGCTGTGTGTTTCAGTGCGAAAGCAAAAGCACTTTATTTGGCCTTCCAGAAGTAGATGCAATTAGGAATCATTGGTTAAGATTTATTTACAACAGAACAGCACAAC
>NW_015548222.1:65250-78603 GCF_001515605.1 Sinocyclocheilus anshuiensis | reverse complement strand
CTAGGAGAGGAGGTAATTCTGACTTTGCTATGACAATCTGGCGCTTCTGAATCAGCTACTGTTTTGTTATTAGTTTTAAGTATTTGCTATTGACTGTTCAAATGCGGAGTTTTGCGCAGCGCAGAGTAACGAGTCGTGTATGTGTGTGTGAGGGGAACAGGGTCACATCACAGGAGAGTGAACTGCCTGTCAGAAATCATAGCACGTCAGCTGTCTTAACCGCGGCTTGTGTACTGCATCATCACTGTGTCTGTCACGCGACTCTGTTGCCCTTTCGGGCTTGAACTGATGGTAAAACTAACGACATTATTAACTGTCTTGATATTTACTTTGAAAGCTGAAGCTGGCGATTATGGTAAGGGGCGTTACATTTCCGACGCGTGCTTGTGGTGTTCGGCCAATCACAATGCACTGGACCTACAATAATGTACAGTATTTGAAAAATGTGTTTTTTGAACATTAAAGCATGTCAACATATTCTGTTACACCAAATACACAAAATAATGATCTTTAAAATAGCATCATATGACCCCTTTAATGCATGTTACTGGCTTTATTGTGAATAATTCATCCATGCATATATATGGACTCCTCCCTGCTGGCATATGCAAAGCCTCGCTGCAGTTGAACCAATCACATTCAAATCTGCCTCTTTTCTGGTACGCAACACCCTCTTTTCACAGTCCAATCAAAAACCAGTGGATAAAATCAAGTCCCTACTTTTTTTTTCCTTTTCAGCAAGCCATTTTACTCAGAAATGTGTATGGAAGTGAAGTTAGTTTAAATTTTTATGTTGACTTTAATGCCTTAAAATTAGCTTGTTTCATAATTTATAAACACAGAAATACCTGGCATTACAGTTGCACTCTGCAACAGTTCTTACAATTTCTGTGAAATAAATAAGACAGTAGAACATACTGATACATATTTCATGATTGCTGGATAATTCTGAAGAGCAAAATAGACTGGATGGTTACAAAAATTGTTCAGAGACCAGATAAACAATTGTTTTTAAGCTTCATTTGCTGTAGGCTTATATGCTTGTCTTTTTGTTAATACAGCATTTTTTCCATCATTCGTTATTTTGTACACCTTGTTCATGGCCCTTCAAATCTTTCTGAGTATTAATTACCATTTTACCAATTCATTGTACTTTCTAATCTTTCTGATGTGCCATACAATTGCTCTTGATTAATAGCTTGCTGGGGTACTTGTTTATGCTTCCCACGCCAATGATGGGAGAACTGATAGAGTATAGTCTTTCTCTCCTTGTCACTCTTTTTATTCTCTCACATGCACAGAAAGGAAGGAGGGCAGAAGAGGCACATGCTTCTCTTTTTACATAACTCCTGCACTTTCCACATCAAAAGGATTACATCATTATTGGGGCATGAAAGGGGAGGGATATGTAGTAGTACTGAAGGTGGGAAAGATAAAAATTAAAAAGGAAATTATCTCTCATCACCTTAAGATTCATTGTATCTTTAACATCTGATTTTGCAATCAGGAAATATGTAGGATGGGTAGCAATAATGAATTGGCTCACAGGAAATAATGGTTCATTATTATAATTATTTTTTTGTCTTCTGTACAATAATGGAAAATACTTTGTGTGGTCTGCTTTTAGCTTTAGACCAATATTGCCACTGTTGACGTTAAGGTACACTTGTGGATGTTCAGAATGATGACCATGATTGGACCATGTCAGGATACATTTAAACTTGCGCAGCTTAGATAACTTCTCTGTAGTAAAGATGAAAGAATTGATGCACAGACATGTAGATAAAGGCATTTTTCTCAGATTTGTGTTCTCAGTATTTATTTTCTTGGCACATTTATTTGGTGTTAGTGTTCAATATAGCAGTGTGGGGGAGGTTACTCAAAATAATTCACTACAGATTACTTTCGAGTAATTTTCTAAAACCTATTAAGTCTTCCTATACATACATTGAGCGTGATTTTAACAGTAAAAATGCTACAGTAAAAACCTGTTAATTGGTTAACAGTAAGTTTTCCTGCTGTATACGGTGAATAACTGTAATTACAATTAATGAAATTTTACAGTAAAATTTTGGAAGTTTTTGGAAGTGAAAAAGAACAAGTCATAATGTAATTTACAGTGAAAAAAATGTAAATTGACATTCCCAGAATTCCCTGCATGACACTTCACATTTGATGTTCAATGATGAGCTTTGGTTCATCATGTGACCTTCTCATCACCACCTGTTAAGGTACAAAACAGATATTTGAAGTTCAATAGGACAGTAAATTAACATTATGTCAGCTACTGAAATATGTTTTTTTTTTTTACTTTAAATTTAAATTCAGACTGTAAAACCTAAAATGTTGCTACCATATTTTTTACGGTAAAGTTCTGACAGCCACAGCTGCCGATATTTTACTGTAAATGTCACAGATTTATTTGTATTTATTTATTTTTTACAGTGTACTAATAGATACAAATGGCAATGATAAGTAATTGTGTAAACCAAGCAGCAAATACCTTTTCATAAGTAAAATGAAAATAAATGATATTTAAGAATATTTATATTTGATGGTTAGTGCTTGTTCACATACTGATCGATCAGTATATATTTTCTTTGCATTTTTATTGTCAGTGTTTTTAACATCTCTCTTCTGCACTATAATAAAAAGTGGTAACCTGCAATTGTTACTTTAAAAGAGCTATTTCTGATTTGATTACTGATATAAATTAATGTATTTAGGTTAATTCAGTGATGTTAAGTAATAGGTTTTGACTTAAATAAAACCAGTTTAGGTTACCGTTTTTCAGTGTGGATGAGGGCTGTGTGTGTTTGCCTGTAGTCTATACACTGGGCTTTTCATTACCCAGTATCAGTTTCCCTGATCTCTGTTCCCATACTACTTCCCACTTTCATTCTCTTCTCTTCTCTTCTCTTCTCTTCTCTTCTCTTCTCTTCTCTTTCTCTTCTCTTCTCTTCTCTTCTCTTTCTCTTCTCTTCTCTTCTCTTCTCTTTCTCTTCTCTTCTCTTCTCTTCTCTTTCTCTTCTCTTCTCTTCTCTTCTCTTTCTCTTCTCTTCTCTTCTCTTCTCTTCTCTTCTCTTCTCTTTCTCCCTCTCTCTCTCTCTCTCTTTCTCTCTCCCTCAATCTCTTCCCATTTAAATTCCCCCTTCCTCTATCTACCACAACAGTACAATGCGTTTTAGAGTACTATATACGGTTACATTCACCCACCATTCGGTTTTAAACAAGAGTGACAGCCACATTTTATAATTCTACGTGATTTAACCAATATAAACTACTTTTGGTGGAATAATGTATTTACGTTAATATATTAAATAGTAGGGCTGTGAATCTTTGGGTAGACAGCGAATCGATTCGATTCACAATTCATATGTTTTCGATTCGATTCAAGAACGATTTTTGCAAATTCATAACGATTAAATTCGATTCGATTCATATGTAGAAATGTATGTAAGCCAAGATTTTAAAAAAGAGCTTTAAAAGTATTATGTATAGGCTCACATTTTGTCACACCAGGGGCGTAGCCATCATTTCAGAAGTGACAGAAATGTCAAATACAATAATTTTATGTATGCATGTGTTATTTTTATTTTTTTTTACAAGGAATTCTTTTCTTATCTCTTACTTTGAATTTGCTATAAGAAATCAAATACACTTCTGGACAATAATCAATCATTTGTAATCTATAATTTTTTCCTAATGGCAATTTTATAATTGTTGTATATACTACAAACAATTATTTCGATTTTCTGAACAGAATAAAGTAGAAAATATACTTTATAGTTTCTGTACTGTAATAAATGGTATGTCAATTAGCACTGCATCATTCATAAATTTTATTTATTTATTGTGTTTATTGTCTTAACTTTCAGTTCGTTCTGCTTTTTATTCAGATTAGCTGCAGATATAGCCTGGCACGTCTTAAGTTCTATGAGCGCGAGATCACTTCTCTTTCAGTGCAAAAACTTCTTTATATCATTTTCATAAAATAAAATGATATAGTGTTTAACTTTTCCTCTCCATCGGCGAATGATGATTCTGAAAGAAAACGCGCCCGATGTCTGTTTGCTGTAGCAACGAATGCTACCTTCATGCATCTGACTATCAGATAAACCTTGCGCTCTTATTTCAAGGTTGTTGTTAATGCCGTGGTTATTTTAATGGTTTCCTTCGTACATTCGGTTTAACAACATTGTTAAAACACATTTATCATTCAATGGAACTGTGCGTATGCTTTAGACACTTACATTTTTGCTCCGTCCATGCAATAAATGCGCAGCCTTAGACTGCTCCGGTAATGACATCGTCGGTATGACCGAGAGCCATTGAAAAACTACAGAAAAGTAAAACTACTTCACTTTAGCATTACTGGCCACAAGTACTAAGGAGAGATCACACATCAGCTGCTCGAAAAAATGTGTCAGTGAGACGAACTGAGCGCGAGCGCAATCCTGTGACTGCAGGCGGTAAATAGTGCAGCGCCTGAAGGAGAGATGCGAGGGCACGAACTCTGTTCAAGGTCTCCATTAATTCGTGCTTGTAGTAATTTAATGTGTATATATTTTGAAAGCATTGAATCGCTATAGAAATCGCGATTCATTCTATTCTTAGCGTTTTGAATCCAAAAATCCATGTTTCAAGATCGATGCATTACATCGTCAGGGTTTGTAATCAATGCATCGAGAAAACGAGTGAATCGTTACACCCCTATTAAATAGTATTTGACTTAAAGGGGTCATCGGATGCCCATTTTCCACAAGTTATGATTCTTTAGGGTCTTAATGAAAAGTCTATAACATACTTTGGTAAAATAATTTTGGTAAACAACACCCTTTTTACCCTGTCAAAAACAGCTCTGTTGACAGCAAGCCATTTCGTTGCATGTCTCTTTAAATGCTAATGAGCTCTGCTCACCCTGTCCCTCTCTTCTGTGGGGTGACGCGCAGTAGCACAGTTCTTTAAGAGACCGTAAACTTTATCCGCATTCATCGTGAAACTTGCTAACTAGCACATTATTAGGAAAGGTGGTTTGCAAAGATTCATAAAAAAAACCTTATACTCACTTCTTCTATAGGTGAAGCTGGATGACGAATGATTTGTGCGAACATAGATGCATTTAGGTTGATCGGGGGTGCATTCCCTTCAAAAACAAACATAATCCACTGTGCCTTCAGCAGCTCAGATGTCGGGAGTAAATGACAACTGCTATGTTCTTTATTACATTCAACTTTATTACAATCGCTTAGGAGACATTCTTGTCTACCCCTGCTCCGGCGTCGAAACAGTGGTGGACTGTGTACAGCTCTCTCAGGGCGGGTCTAACGTAAAACGCTAGTGTCAATCAACAGTCGTGGGAGCGGCCTGGGTTTGTGTGACGTCACACATCCAAGAATCTGAGAACGGCTTGATTTGAGAAAGGGGTTTTCATTTATCAAGATTAAAAAAAAAAAAAACACTGGGTGGATTTTTATCATTATAGGGTGGTTGTGTACACACACTGCCAAGACTGTCATGTCATAGTGTGATAATCATAATCTTGTATGTGGTACGTTTCATCTGGGGTTCCAGGAACTTCTGGTAGTTCACACAGACAGAGCATATTTGAAGGCTTCAGATTCAGCCTCTGTCTCTGACCTGAGCTTATACCATTATTTATGTATTCTACATGCTGTCAGACTTTAAATTCAGACCATTCAGAGCTGTTTTGGGTTTGCACCCGGATTGAACCCATTTATTAAATAACATCAATTTTAATGCTTCGGTTTTATGTAAACCTGTATCTTTGATAATACTTTAATCACTGTCACTGTGGTTGCATGCGGTATTCAGAGCTATAGAAAGGGGCTTGATGCTCCTGTGCTGTTGAATGAACAGGACAATTTGTGACCAACACCTAATACGGTTCTCAGTCCCAAATGCTGATATGCATAGCCTAGCCTTTCCTCAAGACTGCCAAGTACTGTGAGCATGTGAGAGTAATCACAGAGACAATCACATGACAACCTCATGTGCCTTTCATTTGGAACAGCTCACCCAGGGCATGCTGACAGCCTCCATCTGCTGCCGCAAACTCACATGGCTGTTTAGCCACTTTTGTATGTGTAAGAGAGTGTGGGCGAGTGCTTCCATAAGTGTGCTTGTGCATTCAAGTTTTTGTGTGTTTACTTGTACCTGTGTATGAATATTGGCCTGTGCTTGTGTAAATTTGTGGTGTGTATAGGTATGAACTGCAATAACAGGCAGGTTGGCACAACATGTCCTGTTCCTGCATGATGCCATTCATCCTCCTGTATATGGATCCTCTCCATTCAGCCCACTGGTGTGCAATCTGCTGTTCTCTGATCAGAGAGAAAAAACATATGTATTCATAGTGATGCATTATTTATAATTTATGCCTCAAGCTTTTGTCCAGTTTTAGCCACAATGACCGACTGCAAAAGTGGTAACCTGCAGTTGTGCACTTTAAATAGATATTTCTAGTTAATTTAGATGTTATTATTTTTTGGTTACCATTTTTTCTGTGAAATAAAGATTTATTATTCGGCATATAATGAAGACTTTCACATATGGAAACAACAGTTTTAAAAAAACAGCATTTTTTTTGTATGCATTTTTATTGTTTTTATGTGTTATTATGTTTATATGTTTATATGTTTTTATTAAATTGTTTGCAATTTATTTGTGCTTAAAATAGTCACATTCTATTTTTTAATGACAGGATGACAAAACAACACCAAAATGTGTGCTACTACTCTTTCCTATTAGGATCCTTCAGAAAGATACTGAGCAGCAGGTGCTATATCAGCCAGTTGACAGTTCGATGATTATGTTATTCTTATACACTGAAATAAATTGTAACCTAAAAATGGTAACATCTAAATTAACAGGTTTTAAGCCAAAAATCACTTAACCAACCTAAATACATTAATTAAATAATACCCTAACCCTAACCTGTCCTGTTTAGTACATCTGGCCTTTAAACTACTTTATATGGGTTAAAATATGTAGAAATATCTCTAATTACAGTAACAATTGGTCACCACTTTTATATAGTTAGTTCCTTTGATGTTTAGGAATAATTGTAACTATTAGGGCTGTGCAATAAGGACAACAAAAATTTCACAATTTTCTGATCAATATTGCGATTTTGATTTTAATACAATTTTGACAAAATATTTCTTTACACACACACTTTACATTCATAAATGCAATGTTCTGCTTGACCACATATCTGAAGTAGTTGTGTAGTATTTCACTTGTTTTATGAACCCTTTTTTTAGATAGAAGTGAAATTACACAATTCTCAATTCTAATTTTGATACCACAGCAAAAACTTCTAGCCTAACCAATAGAAATAAACATCAAAGAGAAAACACTTGGGAATGAAATAAGAACAAAATTACACAAATAATAAACAAATTAGGGGTGGGCGATATAGCCTCATAATTATATCATGATATTTCAAGAATATTTGCGATAACGATATTTATGGCGATATAGAAAAAAAACAAAACATGGAACAACGTTTTATTGGTGATTGCAGCTGGCAGGCAGCAGCATTTATTAGTGCAAACAAAATGAAGGGCATTTTCCATCCTTTTCCAATGAGCGACTGTCATCGATGACAGACTACCTAATTTGAAGTGTAAATCTATTGTCATAAGGTGGCAGCAGCAGCTGTGTATTCGACTTGAAGCAGACCGATCGGTGTATGACGTCAAAATACAGCGAGAGTGACTTACCCCTTATTTACATTGCACGTGTCTGCTTTCCAACCTTAGGATTGTCTTACGGCTCTGATGCAGCCACTCAAGTCAATGCTTGTGTTTACACCAGCGGAGCCACGGCACGTTTCAAAAGCATCCCAGAAGCGCCGTTTCGCTAAAGATATGCACCTTGCCTATTTTTAAAGGTAAGAGTGTGCGCTCGAATATGCTCTAGAACCTCTTGCGATACTTTGATGTCATACACCGATCAGTCTGCGCAGCACTGCTTCAAGTCGAACACACCTATTGGGTTTGTGGTGTTGTTGTTGTGCGCGCTAGGGAGCATATATCCGCCATACATACGTCATCGGGTCGCTATATCATTGATATTGCGACATGACTCTTTTTTTATCATGTAAAATTTTATACCAGTATTATCGTGGACGGTATGATATGGCACACCCCTAAAACAAATTACAAATAATAACAAATAAATACAACAGAACAAAGATAAAAATGAAATAAGCAGTGCTTCAAGTTTTTCAGGTAGGTAGCCTATAACAGTAGTATTCAGGTACAGAAATTGAATAATCAATTGTAAAACAACAGTGCTATTATTCCCGCTTTGCGTCGGGCTGCTGATAAGCCTATCGGGCTTTATTCTGTGATAACAACTGGCTGGATGTACATTATCCCTTACATGAATGTAAAAAGACGTGAAAGAGAACTCAGTTTGGTGTTGACATGTTATCTAAAGAGGTGGCTGGAAGAGGGAGAAAGCACAGAAATGGGGTACTCGCATACTATCTGATGCATTTCCTGCATTTTCATTTTTGGGTATACTATCCCTTTAGCAATAGGCATCAGTATGTAAACATGATCGGTGCTGAAGAGCTTAAGTAAAAAGTTGATCAAATTCAGAATAAGGCATTTTTTGCAGATTAGTTTCAATAAATGCTCTTTTTTGGCTCTGGAAGTTTGAGTTATGAAAATTCCAGTATGTTTGATAGTACATTGTGTTCTCTTATTGCTATCTTTTATCTTAAAAGATCAAGGACAGTTCCTTGATTCCTCATGATATGATCCCTGCTGTTTCAATGTGAGTCCCACCTGTTCCGTCTTTCAGCCTGGTGAAGGTGGGAAGAGGCATTTATTTATTTATTGACTGATTGATTAAACTGATTAAATAATACCGTTACAAATTCCATACAATTACAATCCATCTGCCATGCAACAAGAAAAGAACTGTTTTTTTTATTTTTTATTTAAAAAAAATAATGCTTACATCCAGTTATGACAGCACACCCAGTTATGGCCAATGAAAAATGTGCATATAGTCCCAAAGCAAATAGATAAAATAAACATTTTACTATTTTAAATTAATTGCATGTAGATAAATGATTTAAAAAAGTATAACATTACCTTATTTGAATTAAGCATTTTAATTAAGCAGCACAAACCTATATTTAAAGTAAATTCAAGTAATTTCCAAGTACATTTCATCACAAAAATAGTAGGTCACAGTTCAGGTTGCCATGTATTTACATGCATAATAATGGGGTGATTCTAACTGACTACATGTAATTGGTGTGCCATTGTTATTGGGACTGCTTGTAATTACACAGTTATTGTTATTAGTATTTTAAATAATTATAGTAACGTGTGTAACATGAATCGTAAAATAAAATATTACTGAACAGTGCGTTTTTTTCTCACCCTGCAGGTTTTGATAGTGAAACATATCTTATATCAGTAGAAGGTCTCTGTTCCGAACATACTGTAAACAGTTGTGAGCACAAGTTAAGGTTGCTCTGGAATAGACAAGCTGTTATATATTTCTTGTATTGTATGTTGCTTGCCAATATATTCATACACTGTGAAAAGTGGTAACCTGCAGTTGTTACTTTAAAGAGATAGTTCTACATGATTTAACCATAAATAGATTTTTGTGGTATAAATAAGAGATAGATTCAGAGATTTTAAATAATAGTTCTGACTTATTAATTTAAGTGTTACCATTTTTAGGTTACCATTTTTTTCAGTGTAGTAATGTGAAGGGCTCAGATTGAGTCTATGTCTTTAATTTTGTCTGAGGTAAAGGACAGAATAGCGTATACATGTGTTGTCAAGGCCTATGTGTTGTATGTTTTTGTGTGAATGTTTATAAATGTGCACATGAGCATTTGAGTATGTTAGAAGGGCAGGGGTGAGGTCAAGGCAAACGCCACGCTTGATTTCCTCTCAAGCATCCTTGATGAATGTGAATGGACAGTCAGCTACCACACATACACACAAAAACGCATGCAGAACTAGTGTTGGTGCTGAGAGGAGGGACAACTTGAAAAGCTGTCTACTTAATTACGGCCATTTACTCACACTAAACGCTGTGTGTCTCTCAGCAGGCTCTCACAGCAGTCAGACCTCACCTCCTCCACACTGATCAACGACACGCTTCTTACAAAAAACACTGCTTAACTAAACTATCAGAAGATATAGCCAAACTGATCTATGATCAGCCACAAAAAAGCTTAATTTAAACTGCATCCCGCAAAATAAGTTGGTAAGAGTGAGTATGTGTGAGAGATTATGTTTTTTTTGACAGAAGCCATGCAAATTCACCTATTCCTAGACTATGTTGCGTGAGGTGTCTGTCCATTGGAACAGAATTTCCATTGGTTACTCAATGCTGTGTGCCTGGGAAGCTCCTACTTCCAAATGCATTTGTTATTATGACATGTAACGCATGTTGGATGTTTAAAGTTGGATGTAGGCAAAACAAAATATTGTGTAACATTAAACCCAAAAACTATTTCTGAAATTTTTATTATTTATGCATGGTACATAACAAAAACATACTTGCATAAGGAAAACATGACAGATTAACTTTACATTTAAGTTACGTTAAAGCTGCAGTCCGTAACTTTTTTTGGTTAAAAATGATCCGAAATAAATGTTTGAGCAAGTACATAACCAGCCAGTGTTCAAAACCTTCGCCTTACTTTAGCCCGATTAGCTTAGCTTATAATGGTATAACGGTTTGCTTATAATAATGTTTTCTAATTTGAGTGGTACGGGTAGGTTTTCACGGGAAATTCGAGCATGCTGCCACGTCATTACATCACATCTGTAAACATAAAGGATTTGTCCCGGCTACTAGGCTATCGCATGTGAGGATCCTGCAGGTGGCCGATCGTTTATAGCCTTTTCTCACAGCAGCTGGAATAATTAAATGTATCATTTTGATGGCGATTGGAATGCAGAAAGGATTACGTGTTTATGAAATAATAAATTATATTTCCATTTTAAATGTGCTTCTGATTACAGATAGCCTGGGATTACAAAGATTTGTATTTTAAAGAAAACCAGTTCGAAGGGAGCATAATTAGCTTTTTGGGTTAAAAGAATTTCTTAATATGAAATTAGAATGGTATGACAATTAGAGAAATTGAAATCTACACGCTAATACAAACTATACTCATAGTCACACAATGCTGATGTTGTTAACATTAATAACTTGAGAATAAAGTATAACAATAATAATAATTTGCACGTAGGGCTGTGACGGTGGCTGATTTTTACCACCGCGGTGGTAATGGACCAACTACTGCCGGTGGTGCGGGATGAGTGTGTGGTTGATTTCAGCTGCATGCAGCATCAGAAGCACGTGCTTATCACAGTCATATCAATGACTGTTGCGGGAGATGCTGAAGATCACTACCTACGGCTGTCGTAGTCCTGAGTGAAATGCATTATGGGTAGTGTAGTTCGGAGTAGTGTCGGGCGATATGGTAATTTTTTCAAATCGTCATATCGCCTGCCCGTGAGATCGCCGATACACGGTATTATCGTGCGTGCGTGCGTGCGTGCGTGGGTGGGGGCAAGAGAGAGAATCTCTGTACTTATCATAGGCTATTTACAATTTGAGTTGAATTACTGAAATAAATGAACTTTTCCATGACATTCTAATTTATTGAGATGCACCTGTATGTGGTGTTTTAAACCGCGTGGGCGCGCGAGAGAGTGAGCCTATGAAAGCACCAATAATCGAAATAATATACTTTCAAACATACTGATAAACTAACATGTTAAATATAAAAAAAAAATATTTAAAACAGCTATTTCATATATATTTGGATAAAACAATCATACATCACTATTAGGACTGCAAGTCCTGTGACAAGTTTGCCGCATCAGAGCACAAAAGTTATCAGTCTAAAAGGTCTGCAGTCAACGGTGAAAATCAAAAGTAGATTTATTTTAAAGACCAACAGTTTAACACTAAATATTGGAGATAAACGAACATGCTAAATATAAAAGTATTTAAAACAGGTAAATTCATATATTTGGAGTAAAGTTCAATTGAACGGATACATCAGTCATACAGCGCTCAGGACCGTGCGCCCCATGACAAGCCTAACGCGAGTGCTGAAGTGAAATAGCTGGGCAATTTGATAATAATAGCCGAATTATAATAGGCCGCCTAATAATAATAATTGAATACATTTATAGGAGATTGAGCCTAATATCGTCTTGACTGTTGACAAAGACATCTGCTATCGTCAATATCTCTGACTATCGTCGATACACTATACTATCGTCTATCGGCACAACCCTAGTTCGGAGACATGTGCTCTCGCTGTGCTGTGTAATTCAAAAAACAGAGAAAGAACATTTATATTCTGCTTTTATTTCAGTTCATTCAGGTCAGTCCACCCAGGGGTTTTTGTGCACTGTAACTCTGACAACTTTATCTGCACGAGAGAGTAAAATGGCATGCATCGGCTAACTTTGTCCATCTCATCATTGCACGAAGATGAATTTACAAGCTGTTACGCTGCCGCTTGATAACAGCAGTTATCAAATGACTAAATTATGATATTTGCTCAGATGGGTGCTGGGGTCTTATCTATCAGATTGCAACGTATATACATTTTGTTAATTAAACATTGAAGGCCACTATTGTTAAGCCTTTTGGTGTGGTAGCCCAGGCACACATAGCCCATAGGCCACTAGTCTCAAGCCGGTCAGCGTGGTAGCCCAGGCACACATAGATAGTAATACATGCAGTTCACATGGCTCTTCGGAGCAGCAGCATTACATATGTCTTGGCGATAAATCTGCATGTTGGGGGGTGTTTTGTTCTTGTTTTGGCTTGTATTTGTTGTGTATTTTGTTAACGTTGTTTATTTAACTACATCTCCCAGAATGCAGTGTTACGTTGTAGCCGGAAGTGTTCCGGTAAAAACAGTTGACATACGAAAACCCAGTAAAGAGAGCAGTCACGCTAAAGCAGTGCAAGTGTCTTATGTGTTGAGTGCGCCGTTCATTCTTTCTAAAGATACAATAGGGTCCACCAAGACCAAATACATTAACATTGTCATGTACATTACCATGCCAATCCCTCCGAGAGTTGTCATGACAAAAATATATATATATATATATATTAGGGGTGGAACGGTTCGCAGGAAAAAATCGAACCGCATGGTTCTCCACACACGGTTCGGCACGCGCTAGGACCGCGGTTCAATTTAAATCTGACAACGAATCTGTAATATGGTTTGCTATAAATAACACATAAAACAAACAGGGTTCGGCTAATATATGTTTCTGTTGATGGATGCGCATTCTGGCTTCCCAGTAC
>NW_015548222.1:58205-65033 GCF_001515605.1 Sinocyclocheilus anshuiensis | reverse complement strand
TTTATGCATTTAGCAGACGCTTTTATCCAAAGCGACTTACAGTGCATTCAGTGCATTCAGCCTATACATTTTTTACCAGTATTTGTGTTCCCTGGGAATCAAACCCACGACCTTTTGCGCTGCTAACGCAATGCTCTACCTAATTTTGAAACACAAATAATAAATGAGGCTCAGTCATCTATTAACAAACATGCGTGTTTATTTTAGCACTTCCGTCAGTGAACGGAAACACTAAAATAAATTTCAAAGAAATAATACAGTTAAACAAGAAAGAAGCCTAAATAAGAAAGTTAAATACACCCTGTCTACCCGACGTGAGTGGCGCGGCGCGATACGACAAAATACTATAGAACTCATTATAACCAGTGATGCTACACTGGATGTGGCGTGACAAGACATGACAAATCCCTGACAGTCAACTGCCTCGTCCTGTTTATGAGGTACTAACACAGAGTTCAAATGTCCAGTGTAGACAGACTTGGTGCGGCGGTGTCGCATCCGGTGTAGACATGGTTCACTGTTCCTCCGCCAAGCAAGCGGGCGCATTAACTCCTCGTCTGCAAGCGCTCTCTTTGAAATAGGAATTGTTGCCACATTTCTTGTTAACATCTTCCATTTATCACTGTCTCGTTTGTATTTGGCCAGTTTGGAGAAAGCCTCACCAAACCTGACCAGCCACGCGTTTGCGATCATGGGAACTTGAAGACACTTGTACAAATGTGGATGGGTGACATGAATGTAGATGGCTCCAGATCGGCGATGTAGTATTTGGTTTCCCAACAAGGTCCATCGCCCAACACAAAAATAATTTGCTAAATGCAGAATAAACTGTATTTTCCTGCGCACAAACCTGCCAATCTAAAGGAAACGCTGTGTATGGCGTTTGAGGTAATTTGTGAATTAGGCTACAATAGACTTGTAGTCTAAATAAAATTCGTATTATGCTTTTTATAGAGTGTGTGATGTCACGTGCACTATTGCCGGTGGCAGTAGACAACTTGCCACCGTAGTGATGCGGTTGTCACGGCGACCATCACAGCCCTATTTGCACGGTTTGATGTGATAAGAGCTAACCGATCTTTAGACTAAATCACTATTGGTAACGCTATTTATTGTAATGCTTTTTTCCTCAATTGGTCAGAAAAACGTGGCAGGCTTGTTACTTAATTGTTCAGATGACAATATATGGTGAAAATTCTTATTTGGGTCATATATTCCAAGACGTAGGCTAGAATCTGTGATTGCGAAGTACAGTAAATATCCACACCAGTGCGGTGACTGACTGCCACACATACTCCTCAAAACATTAGATTCTTCCGCGCTGGAGCCATGCCGACGCACAACCCACGCAAGGAAGAGAATTCCGCAAACAGCTGCAATTGCAGATTTTCAAACAGATATGGCGACAAAGAGGCAAAACTTACAGACTGCAGCTTTAACTTTTTATTTGTATAGCACTTTTCACACTACATACTGTTTCAAAGCATGCAGCTTTACAGAAAGTGTATTTCAGATTTCTGATTCAACATAATCACATTTGTAACATAACTTGATTTGCAATTTTAGTAAACCAGTGGTTACTTCAAAGTTTGTAAAACTCACAATGAATGAATAGGAAGAAAGTTGTATAAAGGCTTGGAAGAAAACAAAGACAAAGCAGGTAAACTTACAAAATATATTGCTAACGCAATCAAATTAGAAAAAAGATCTTAATCAAACAGTCCATGAGGGAGATGTATTATATTTGTAAAATAAAACTACAACAAAACTACATTTTGTTCATTAAATCAGGTATAAATCTCTTTAAAGTAACAATTGCAGGTTAGAACTTTTTAACAGCAATGATGACAGCTTGTGATCGTAATGATTACAATATAAGGATAATATCTGACAGTTTTGCATGTCAAGCTAAAACTAGCATCATGTAAAGTCTTTGCAAGACAACAGTTGTTGTCCACAGGCCAATTAACACCAAAATAACAGACGCAGACCAACGCAGATGGTCCCCAGTTTATAGTACATCACTTCTCAGACATTCCAACACCCGAAATACGCAGATTCAAATTGTTCAATCGGTGAAAATATGCACCGACCAACGGTAACAGACACCAACAGGGTAACACACTGATCCTAAAAAACCCAATGAACATGTTTCTGTTTGTCTGCATCTGTCGTTGATGCTCTTTAGAACATAGCACCTTAATATTACTGAATTACAGCACAGAAAGTTACAATTACTTTTTAAATCATTCATTACCCTTCTAACATCACAACATGGGTATCATCTTAAATTCCCTAAATAAGACTTTTTTTTGGACATTCATGTGCACAAAACTCGTAAATGCAACTTTTTTGAACTACAGTGCAAAAAGTTGTAACCTGCAGTTGTTACTTTGAAGAGATATTTCTATGTGGTTTAACAAATACAACGTAGTTTTAGTGGTATAGATTAATGTATTTAGGTTGATTCAGTAATATTACATAATATATTTTATTTAAAACCAGTTAATTTAAATGGAACCATTTTTATGTTACAATTTTTTATGCTTGAAATGTAAAAGCTGGCAATATTTGTAACCTCTAGCTCAATGTTATTCAAGCTATAAAATGATAGATCAGTTCTTTGGTCCTTTGTTAGATAAATAAGCATAATTCAGTCTAAAGCTCTTTAGTGATGTGAGTGAATATACAGGCGTACAGTATATAGTCTTTGCACAGGGCGAATATGGGACATTTTGCCAGTGGCAAACATTAAAGGGAAATGTATAATGAGCCATAAGGGCAGAGAGAAATGGCAGGGCTTCAACAGCTTGAACAGATCGGCTGTGTCTCTACCAAAACTGACATTGTGTCAGTGTTTTTCTCACTTGAGAGAGAATTCTTCTCAGAGTGCACAGAAAATTGGCCTACAAATTAATATAGGAAATTATGATCCGCACTCACGAGAACAATCTTCTTTTTTCTTTTATTTTACATTCATTACTGATGGGAAAAGGCACAAACGTTTCGGCTCAAGCCTTCCTCAGTGTGTAAAGCAATTCAATCCCTCCACCCACTTTTCAAATCACTAATTATATTGACGTCATCATTCATTAGCCAATGTTCAATTACCACAATCATTAAATCATTTCCACTTAAACCCTGGACAATTTACATATATATATCCAACACAACACGTCACATCCACTAGTACACCTCACAATATACCCGTGACTAAAACAATAGTTGTTTAGGATCACATATTTATCACCATTATACAAACTTATAGTTTATCCTATCAATCATCAATATCTACTCCACCAATTAACTTTAAATTGTATAACAATGGAAAATTCAATAATTAAGAACAAATTAATATGCCACTCCTAAAAAGGAATGGCCTATAGCAGAAATATGCACACGACCATTTAAATATTCACCAATCCTTAAACAAAGATGTTTGGATTCTTGTTCTACTTTTTTTCACACAATCTCTTGTTAATTAATATGCTTGGGAGGTCAAGGCTTACCCACAAAAGCTTAAATATTAAATTTACATTTAACTGGAAGATTTGAATGCTGTTTGAAGTGCAATTGAATCTTGGAAAGCACTCTTTAAAACAGTTCAAAGCATTGTCTCATTCCAGTGATTTAGATTTTTTATGATTATGTATGTTTCTTTTTCTTCTGTGGAACACAAAACTATACTTAAAAAAAAATATATTGTCCATAAACCGCAAAAAGTGGTGACCTGCAATGATTGCTAGAGATATATCTTCATGATTTAACCCATATAAAGTCGTTTTATATAAATGAATGTATTTAAGTTGACCCTACGCTACTAAACCATATATTTGACTTAAAACCAGTTCATTTAGATGTTACCATTTGTTCAGTGTACAATGAGAGTTGGTGGGGTTGTAGTTTTAGACAAGTCACATTTATTTCTATAGCACTTTATACAATACAGATTGTTCCAAAGCAGCTTCACAGTAATAAACAGAATCAATGATGCAAACTTCATCAAATGAGACAAAATTCAAATTCTGTTGTAAACCAGCACTACAGGAGACAATAGTGTCACTATTCATCTCAGTATTGATTGAGTTCAGTTCAATAACTGTGTAAAGTTCATCAGTGAGTTCACTTCAACTATGAAGCAGCTCTACAGAAGACAGTAGCGTAATTTTTTTTCAGTTCAGTGTTGCTTCGATTCCATTCAATAACTGTCAATGTTGCAAAATTCAATTTTGAAACAAAGATGATCAGACTCTGCTGATTTTCATCATGTGGACAAAACAGTTAAAACATTGAATATTTTGCAGATGTAAGAAAATCAGGGTTGGAACAAAAAATACTTTTTGAATGAACTATTCCAATAAATGTAAAGATTAATAATAGACCAAAGCTTGCAAAACCAATATCTCTGTCCTTCAAGTAATCACAGTTCAGGTCAGGTTTACACATGCACACACACACTCTCTCCCCCAGGCTAGTGAATGAGTGGGAAGCATGTAGAAACCGTAGCATTGCGGAGACAGTCAGATGTGGGTGCACTCAACTGGGTTGTGGGCAGAATGCTGCCATGGCAACCACTTTTCACCAGCCCCCGGGCCAAAAAAATCTGTGTTCATTCTTTCTTTCCTGTCTTCCATCTCTCCGTTTCTCTCACTCTCGGTTTCATTTGAGAAAACCTTGCTAAACTCTCTGGCAGAGGATCTACTGTACTGTTGTGAAAAGAGGTTGTGAGGGGAACACTCACTCTGATCGCTTACCACTGCAGAACATCTCACAGAGGAGCAACAGCCATTCAGAAGCCCTTTAGAAAGTCTGCACCTACATAAACATGTTTTGCAGGGCAGAGGGCCTTTTGTTTTATTTGGAATCAATATTTTGCAGCTTTATCTTTTATTGTAAATCTCATTTGCATTTTGGAAAAAGTGTGTAAAACATAAAGGGGTTATTTTCCCTAATGCAGTATTTCATGTGTTTGATGTATTTGTGTGCTCAAAAAGAGCTAAGCCGTTTTGTAATAATTTATCGATTTATTATTTGACCATCATGTAGAGCCATTCTCAGTTTTAACAGCTGTTGCTGCCTTCTAGCTACATGTATAAATTCATATAACAAATCACAGTTATAGCAGCTGCATCTGGCAGTGGCCGCTGAGGTGGGGGTGGATGAAAGCAATTCCAAACCATTACCCATCTAGGTCTGTTCAACTCATAAAACTCCTGCCTGCCTTTCTCGCTCTCCATCGAAACGCACTGATTCACTGACATCACATAATCTGACCCGATTTACCAAATGCAGCAATGCCAAATGCTAAATAAACATTGGTGCTCACTTTTAGGTCATTTAGTGTTGGATGTGAAGCAGAGATTAAAGCTGACCTGATCTATCATCCTGGACCAGGAACGGTTAACTGTCAGAGCCTCAGATCAATCTGCCTCTTTACTGGTTTTATTGTTAGTCCCAAGAGGCTGATGTCTCTGTGTTTTACAAGATTTTGAACTTGGTATTTGGCATTTTTATACTGCTGACAGCAATGTTTGATAGATGGAATACATTGGTCAAATCAGTTTAAACCTGTTTTGTTCAGTTTGTCTAAAAGCAAATAACACCACTATAGAAAAAAATGTTTAAATAGTGTTTTGGCTTTATGATGTACAGAACAGACTGAAAAGAAAACATTATAACATCTAAATTAACTGGTTTTATTTAGGTCAGAAATATGATTTAATATCACAGAATCAACCTAAACACATTCATTTAAGTTAATTTTATAGGACTTTATATGGCTTTATATGCCACTTTATATGGGTTAAATCATAGAAATATCGTAGAAATATAGTTTTTTAATGTATAACAATAAACATTAAGGCCATCCGTAGTTGTCTTTATTTAGCCTATAGTAAGTAAACTAAATTAAACATTGACTAACAAAATGTTTTTAGTTTAAGTTTTATAATTTTATATAGTCTTATAGCTTATTTAGCTTTTGTTTATGGTGAAATTAAGTTGTAAAAGGGCACAAATTTATTATATTGACCTACATTAAGTAACATTTTGGCTTATGTCTAAAGAACATATTTTAATTAAGAATGGTAGGTCTGTATAATAAATAACCTTTTTGCTTTCTATGAATGTGTGTGTCTTTGGGAAAATAAATATTATTGATTAATATAATCTCAAAATGTAAGGTTTGATCCAAACCATAAATATAAAATGAGAAATAAATTATACAAATTTATAAATTTTGCTGTAACAAAAAGTATCCATTTTTTTAATGTGGAGCTCATTCCATAGAACACACCAGTTCCTCTTCAGGAACTCGAGCTGCGTAGGAGGACGCTTCGGGAATGCCCTTCAGAGTGACCGGCTCTGAATCTCATGTGTAATCAGACCAATAGATGGGCGAGACGTCACGGGCGGGTGATGTAATGCCAGGAAGCTATAAAAGCACGTGCGGTGAGACCAGCGTCAGCTTTTTGTCATTCAGCAAGCACTCTGTATGTGTGTCAGTCCGCTTTCGCCGAGGCGGAGCGGCGGCTGTGCTCGTGGGTTTCGCATATGGATCCGGTGGAGGGAATGTAGACGGGACCTATCTACTTCCTTAACGACCAGATCCAGCGCCCGCTCTCGGGGTTCGGAAGCCCACGCTGCGGTACTTCCCCCCCCGCCCCGGGGAGAGGGCGCAACGCTCTGCCTGTTTTTCTCTGAGGAGATTGATCTTCTCTCAGTTACCGCCCGGAAACGTAGCGGTACTAAGAGGCTTGCTGCCTCTACGGAGGTCTCCAAAGCAGCTAGTACGGTCGACCCCTGCCGGTCCGCCGCTTCAGGGCACCG
>NW_015548222.1:57859-58015 GCF_001515605.1 Sinocyclocheilus anshuiensis | reverse complement strand
TATTAGCTCAATCAGAGCACATGGCGGTTCGACATCGAGATGTCGTTCTCGCTCACACGAAAGAACTGGGGTTAAGACTTAATGCCAAGAAAAGTGTGCAAAGAACTTTTTCAGTACAAAGAACCACTTATCTGGGCGTGGTGTGGGATTCGACCA
>NW_015548222.1:45489-56558 GCF_001515605.1 Sinocyclocheilus anshuiensis | reverse complement strand
ATATATATATATGTATGTATGTATGTATGTATGTATGTGTGTGTGTGTGTGTGTGGTCAAACTATACTTTCTGGACGGACCAATGCTCACTATTAAATAACTGTTAACTATGTATTTTGCCTCAAACTCCTAATTTGCTGCTTATTAATAGTTAGTAAAGTTGTTTAGGTATGGGATAGGATTAAGGGATATATGGTCATGTAGAATAAGAATAAGGCTTTATAAGTACTAATAAACAGCCAATATGTTAGTGATGTGCATGCTAATAAGCAACTAGTTAATAGTGGTCACTAAGCTAAAGTCTTACAATACTTTACTGAGGAATGAAATGAGTAATGTACATACATTTTTATAAAATTGGAGGGTAATTTTAGAATGTTAGTTTACCTTTTACGTCAGTTTTATAGAAATAATATTTTAGAATGTACTGTAACACTCTAAAACTTAAAGTAACAAATAAAGCTGAATACAGTAACTTATTATGAATGATGATACATTTGAGATTGGTCAGTGATTCAGAAATTCAGTCTGATTATTTCATCTTAAAAAAAAGGAAAACAAAAGATAATGTAAACTATTTTGGAGGGATAGAGGAGAACTTTTGGCAGTTAAAATATTTTCTGGAATCATTCTGAACTTAGTCATAATACTGAATTTATTCATTGAGCACACAACCTGAATTCATGTCTCTTCATTTAGACAGGGTCATGTGTAAAAGTCACTTCACAATGTCTTACTATCTCCCCAAGAGCAAATAGCAACATCATGCTCGAGTCATTTCTCACATTATTTTATGAAGCCAATTTCTAAAGCAGTAAGATATCCCAAAGATATTCACACGGCTGCAATTATGAGGTGTTAAGGAGACCAATTGCACAGGGTTGCCATGGAAACACCAGTGGCACACGCAAGAGTGTGCAATTTTACGCTCTTCTTTTTTCCTCTTTGTGTGTGTGTGTGTGTGTGTGTGTGTGTGTGTGTGTTTGAAGCTATTTTTAACAAGCATTATATAAGAACTCTGTGTCACAAGCAGCATGTATCTCCTCTCGCTCTATTGTCTCTGTTCTTCAGGTTTGCCTGACCTACGACTAACACTACTGGTTGAATTAAGCAGTTCACTCATGGAAATGAGTTTGCATGAGCATTGAGAATAATAATAAATGTGGTTGGTTGAAGAATATCATGTGTCCAGATCTCTGGTTGATGTAAATAAACTTGCATGTGTAACACAGCCCATTCTCAGGAATTTTTTTTATATCTTTATTCTATTCTATTCATTTTGAAAAGATAATTGTTGTACTTTGTTGTACACAGGTTCTGCACGATCCTCTTCAATAATATCCTCTGCTTCTCAATCAGGCTCAAAATGATAAGCAATATTAACGATGCCGTTGTTTACAATACAACTGGAGCACATGCCGCTGTGGTGAGTGGCGGAACGGTTAGACACGCACTAGAGGCGGTTTAGCCAATCACAACACACTGGGCTAGCTAACCAATCAGAGCCCATCGCCTATTTCTGAGGGCGGGGCTTCATAAAAACAGGAAAAGATCAGCCCGTTTCTCAGAGAAGGGACAGAGCGGTGTGGAATAAAGGTAAACTATGTGAAAAATAATGCGTTTTTTTTTTAACTAAGCATTAACACGTTAGACTGCACCCCATAAACATAATCAAGCCTAGAAAAAACCCAGTGAACCACCCCTTTAAAGAGTATAAATGTGACAACAATACTATTAAACAGAAAGTGATGGACAATTTCTGCATTTTCAGAGAACAAAAATTACATTGAAAACATAGTCAAAAGCAAAATTTAAGTGTAATTCAATATTTTTAATGGTATAATAGTGATGAATGTTATGCCATATGTCACGTCATGCCACAACCTGAATTCATGTCTCTTCATTTAGACAGGGTCATGTGTAAAAGTCACTTCACAATGTCTTACTATCTCCCCAAGAGCAAATAGCAACATCATGCTCGAGTCATTTCTCACATTATTTTATGAAGCCAATTTCTAAAGCAGTAAGATATCCCAAAGATATTCACACGGCTGCAATTATGAGGTGTTAAGGAGACCAATTGCACAGGGTTGCCATGGAAACACCAGTGGCACACGCAAGAGTGTGCAATTTTACGCTCTTCTTTTTTCCTCTTTGTGTGTGTGTGTGTGTGTGTGTGTGTGTGTGTGTGTTTGAAGCTATTTTTAACAAGCATTATATAAGAACTCTGTGTCACAAGCAGCATGTATCTCCTCTCGCTCTATTGTCTCTGTTCTTCAGGTTTGCCTGACCTACGACTAACACTACTGGTTGAATTAAGCAGTTCACTCATGGAAATGAGTTTGCATGAGCATTGAGAATAATAATAAATGTGGTTGGTTGAAGAATATCATGTGTCCAGATCTCTGGTTGATGTAAATAAACTTGCATGTGTAACACAGCCCATTCTCAGGAATTTTTTTTATATCTTTATTCTATTCTATTCATTTTGAAAAGATAATTGTTGTACTTTGTTGTACACAGGTTCTGCACGATCCTCTTCAATAATATCCTCTGCTTCTCAATCAGGCTCAAAATGATAAGCAATATTAACGATGCCGTTGTTTACAATACAACTGGAGCACATGCCGCTGTGGTGAGTGGCGGAACGGTTAGACACGCACTAGAGGCGGTTTAGCCAATCACAACACACTGGGCTAGCTAACCAATCAGAGCCCATCGCCTATTTCTGAGGGCGGGGCTTCATAAAAACAGGAAAAGATCAGCCCGTTTCTCAGAGAAGGGACAGAGCGGTGTGGAATAAAGGTAAACTATGTGAAAAATAATGCGTTTTTTTTTTAACTAAGCATTAACACGTTAGACTGCACCCCATAAACATAATCAAGCCTAGAAAAAACCCAGTGAACCACCCCTTTAAAGAGTATAAATGTGACAACAATACTATTAAACAGAAAGTGATGGACAATTTCTGCATTTTCAGAGAACAAAAATTACATTGAAAACATAGTCAAAAGCAAAATTTAAGTGTAATTCAATATTTTTAATGGTATAATAGTGATGAATGTTATGCCATATGTCACGTCATGCCAAATTAGTGGGAATTACAATTAAATACTTTTATTTAATTTATAAAATAAATGTATTTTACATTACACAAACAAAGATCAATCTATAAAAAGTTTCAGTATCTATTTTTTTTTTTTTTTACTTGATTACAAAATCAGCTGTACATTAAGTGAGCACACACGTGAACTGAGTGACATCATTATAAGAATAAACCTGGGAAAGATAGTCAAATAACCTCAAATTATTTTTTTTCCCCTATCTTAACCTGCCATGTTTCATTCCCAAGTTTACCTGCAGTAGCCATATGTTCTTTTACAACCACTCTTGATCTAACCAGTCACAGCACACATTAAATGAAATTTCATATTGCTGTCAGATAACTGCTGTAATCATCCTCTTCATGTTGAGAAACCATTTTACCTCTTTAAATGGTCTATTATGAACTGAGCAGCAGCTGTTGTAAGAGGTAACAGTGTGACAGTGCGGAACAGATGCTTTTGTATATTCAGAGAAGTTCTGCTCACTGTAAAAATTAATTAGCATCGCTAATGTGAGTGTGTGACTGGAGGATCAGAGGGCCCATTGATGTCAAAAATGACCCTGCTGGTGTACTCTTCTATTAGCATGACTTTCTAAAGAAAATCCCTATTAACTCCTAACGTATATACAGTTTGAAAGCAGTAACAGTAAGGCAAAGCAAGGTATAACACTTTTTTCTGTTTTCTTACATGCCGTTTGTTCTCTTAAATCATGCAAACATTCATCTTGCTTGGATTAGTCCTATTATGCTCTAAAATTATGCAAAAAGCTTTAACACAAGAGCTGTAAACACATAGTACACTTGCAAAACATGTACAAAATGTTTTGACATCTACCATGCTAATATTGTATATTAATCTGGTAAACAGTCATATAGTATTATATGTATTGTAAAAAATTCTATACAAATAAATAAATTATTAATTTATTATCTGATACCATCACTGTACCGTGGTACTGCCACAGTGCTTTTTTATGGGTAATAAATTGTAGTTCCTCAGGCAGACACTCAACACTCTTTTTCTGTGTACCATAGAGATCATAAGTTAAGATCATAAGTTGCAGTCTATCTATAATGCATTATTCATGCATGTGGGGGAGTTGGTGTTGTTTAATGTCTTTGGAAGAAGATAAATAGGCAGAGAACAACATGAATAAGCAGTGACTTCACTGCACACATAATATTTCTCACTCTTCAGAAGGCATGGACAAAGAATAAAATTAGGATGTTCACATTTTAAAAGGGAAGTGCATGAGTGAGAACAGAAATACATTTTCCCATGTGTTTCCAAAATTATCATTCTAAAATGTTGAATTTTGCGTTTTCTAACTGAGGACTTTTTTTTTTTTTCAGAAAGCGGCATTGTAAAAGTACTAGTACCCATATGTAAATGTAATTAATAAAAAACATATATGAAAGCTATTAGAAATTGGAACAATATCCCATACAAACATGTATGTTTTTGTATGTGTGATGCATTTTTGGACATGAATACATTTTTGAACATTAATGTCATGTATATGTATATCCATCCATAAATATAAAAGACTGACATTGTCAGGGCCCCGTGCGGACCCCGGTGCAGGTTATTGTTGTGGGCCCTGGTTGATCGTGCACTTCCTCTTTGACCTAGATAACTTATGATATGAGTTGTGTTGTTTCAAATATAACTGCTTTCCAGGCCTTGGGAGAGTCTGAGGGAGTCTTAGAAAAGGAGTTCAATTTTGAAAATCTTTGTTCAATGATGAATATGCATAATAACGTGAATATGCATAATAAGAAAAATTAACCGTGTATATGTCCAAAAAACTTTGTAGATTCTGAACACAGCCTTGTGTGTTCTTCCCATCATCATGCATTCTTTGGTGAGGGAGAACTGCTGGCAACTGAAGGACAGTTATCCGTTTAATCTAACAGACATGTTTAAAAAAAAAAAAATACATAAACATATATAAACATTCATTTTTGTATATGTTGTTTTAATAAAGTTGCATTTATAAATGAAATATTGTTATATATGGATGTTACATATAATAGCATATAAAAATCATTATATAGATATTATTGATATGTACACAGGGCCTAAAACTAACTTTTTGCCACACCTGCCAATGGCCGGTGACATGATAAAATTTACCGACCAAAAAGTTTTTTTACTGGCCATGAAACTCTTTTTGCAAAAACAGGCAGTTATTACTACTACAATAACTAAACATATTTACAATGTTTTTAATTTGTCCTGCTGGTGCATTTTCCCTCAATTTTACTTATTAATTATAGCCATTCAACATTACAGTATAATTGAAATCCATTATTTTTAACATTTAGTAGGCTCTGAAATATATAACATCTTTTAATTTAAGTGATTTTAAAACAATCTTCACATAAACTATATTATATATGCATAAACTATACATATAAATTTTTATTCAAGCTATAAAAGTTAATCAGCGACTAGAACAGTCCAAGGATTTCTCTTTTTCTTTTGTTCTTTGATATACATCAATGACAAGACTTCAGCAGGTTTTACTTTAAAAGCAGTGCTGTCTCTTTAAAACCTGATGCATATGACGCGGTTCTGACACATACCCGATTTTCTCCCAACTCTTTACGGTCATTTATAACTCATTTAAGACTCCATTTACAAGGTAACTCGCCAAAACCGCGCATTTTGACATAATTGTGTGTGTTTTCGTGCGTTGAAGCGCTACTGGTGAGCTGTCTGAAGCGGCTCAGCATATGTGTACAGCCGAATGCGCAGCCTTTCAAACTATACTTCACTGTACCGTTTAGGCGGCGTAACCTCAGGTATGTGTCGCCGAATTCTCGGGTTATGAGGAATAAAGATGGGAAAAGTTAATCTTCCGAAATGAAGCAGCAAAATCTTCTCAGGTAAAATGTATTAGAACCGTGTCTAGGGACATGCTGGCCATCACACTGCTCTGACCTTATCAGTCCGTTTGTATCCTATTATTCGATTCACTCTTGTCGCTTATGACAGAACAGCTAATCAAGATGATCTTGTCTTCGGAAAAGATTATTTTATTCTCTTATGTCAGAAACAGTGAATCTCTTTAAAAACTGGCTGTTATTTTCACTTCATTGCATTGTTATAATTCGTAAAAGTTGTACCCGCCAACTGGCGACTGACACTGTTACATTGACTCGCCAACGCTGATTTTTACCTGATTTGGCGCTTGGCGAGTGTTAATTTTAGGCCCTGTATGTACATAATACAAATTTTACTATGGGGAGTAAAATTTGAGTTTGAGTATGTTATTTATATAAATATGGCCTTATAGGTAACATATATGAAAATATCACTTTTTTTTTAAGATTTTATTTTTGCCATTTTTAAAATAGGGTAGTGTAGAGTAGACGGGAAGCAAAGTGGGAGAGAGAGAGAGGGGTGGGATCAGGAAAGGTCCTCGAGCCAGGATTCGAACTCGGGACGCCAATAACGCAATATCGTTATATGTCGACAGCCTTAATTGTTGGCGATATTGTGATAGGATAGTTTTTAGAGTTGACAGAAGGTGAATTGGGAGAGAGAGAGAGAGGGGTGGGATCAGGAAAGGTCCTCGAGCCAGGATTCGAACTCGGGACGCCAATAACGCAATATCGTTATATGTCGGTGCACTGCCCACTAGGCTATCGGCACTGTCATGGCAATATTGTTCTTGTTATAGCAATATAGGTCATATATTACATTTACATATGGGTGTTTTCCAGTTTCCATTCTGTTTTGTAAAATAATGATTGTTAACAGTGAACCTGATCATTGAACATTCAAAATAGAGAAATGTATTTGTTAGTGGCTGTAATTAAACACTTCATCCTACAGTACATCCGTCTCACCACATGTCATATGACGTGAGTGTGAAGATGGCTTGTCATGGATGGCCAGCTGATTTCATCTGACATGATTGCGTCGCATTGAGGTGTCAAGACACCAAATACATGAACCTCACCTCTCGGGGCATCAAAGGCAGAGTTGATAAAGTGATAAAACATTATCTGTCTGAAGTAGGAATCTGAAGTATCATCTGTCTTTGTGGCCTTAATAACTCTAAAGAATAATACGTCTGACACTCAATATGTTCAGTGTTCAAATACAATATTCAAAATGTATGTGTGATTAATTAGCACAGCATAAAAATATCAAAGTTGCTGTAGTGAATTACGACAAACACGAAGTCTGTCTTTCTCCCCCTACAGGCTGCTTCGAGTGTTGCATCAAGTGTCTGGGTGGTGTCCCTTACGCCTCTTTGGTGGCCACCATCTTGTGCTTTTCGGGTGTTGCTCTGTTCTGCGGCTGTGGGCATGTGGCACTTACGGGCACTGTGACCATGGTGGAAAACCACTTTTCTCACGTCACCTCTGACCATGCTACTCTCACTGATGTGTAAGTGTGTTCGTATAAACAGCCATTAAATACACCAAATACCATAAATACTAACTTCCCAATGATAGTTGTTTGTTTATTTAGATCACTACTGTGAGTTGCTTGAGGTGTGATGATTATTAGAGGTATATTTAAAGCAAATTTTGAGGTTATCTTTTTCTGTCTGTTTGCATTCATGTCTATGACATGTTCAAGGGTGACTGTGTGCTGAGTAATAATCTCTAGAATGCCAGCAAATAACTGGCAGTAGTTTCTGTTCCATCATGTCATCTGGAGCTTTACTGGGGACAAATGACCTATTGCCTTTAATTTCCTGTGTACATCTTTACTGTCAGTGGCCCTGATCAAATCTGCCAAGAGTACATCTGCATCCCCCACATAAAAGTCAAATCAATCACTGCCGCAATTGTTTACTGAGCAAGAACTCTGGGAAATGTGATCTTAAATAAGCTATGACTATACTTTGGTATCATTTCATCTAAATTGATATCTTTTCATGCATTTTAATTTGAAAGGAACAAGTGCCAGTAGAATAAGAAAATCTCTATTTGTCCTTAAAAATATTGAATAATGTTGAGGGATTTATGCCCACCCTGGATCTCTTACATTAACACATTCACTATAGTTAAATTTTTCCTTTGTTATACAGGGTTCAGATTTTGCAGTACATCATCTATGGAATCGCCTGTTTCTTCTTCCTGTATGGCATCATCCTGTTGGCTGAAGGCTTTTACACCACCAGTGCTGTCAAAGAGATGCACAGCGAGTTCAAGACCACTGTGTGTGGACGCTGCATCAGTGCCATGGTGAGGCCAGTGCGCACATACAAGAATGGACATACAAATAAATACCCAGTCTCACTGGAAAAATATTCCTCTACCTATGTTTCTGCAAAACTCAAAAAAATTTACCGATATATACCTTTCAATTCAAGTTTCCAGCTAGAGGCAGTAAAACGCAAAAACTTTTTTCCTTTTCACACAAAGTATGGTTACAGGGGCAGGTTATTGATTAATAAAGACTTATTTTCACACATTATTTTCTTTGCACAGTACTTTGTTATTATGGCCTCAGACACCTTTACCATAATGCATGATTTGTAAACTAACACATTTTGATGTTTGCATCACACAACCAGCTCCATATGTTTGGCATATGTTTTGACAGCGTAAACTTGCTCAGAATCTCACCCGGTACAGCATTTTACTTGTGATGTGTAGAGCTCAAGTGCGAATCCTCCTCAAAGACCTGTAGAAGTAAGCTAAAATGGCATAATTTTTTGAGCAAATGCATTTTTATCTCACGTTTGCTTTTGTTAACACTATCGGTTATGTTTACGGCAGGGTTTAGTGTAGTGTTTTCAGACATTAAAGAACATTAACCCTTTAAAGCCACTCACTTGCCGAACTGTTGTGATACATAGAAAAACCTATGTGTAATTTGCATTTTGCAGATATATCGCCACAGGCACGTTTAAAAAAATAGACTTACACATAATTATATAAACGTGCATGCTCATACGAATGCATTTCCCCCATCCATAAACATTAGGGGTGGTTGATTGTGATTTCACTTTTTTTAACTTTAGTTAGTGTGTAATGTTTCTGTTTGAGCATAAACAATATCTGCAAAGTTACGACGCTGAAAGTTTGATACAAACGGAGATAATGTCTTTTAAAATAATGGCAGTTTAATGCGTGCAGTTACGGCTCATAGGGACTACAACGAGCTTATTCCCAGGTTGGTGACATCACACAAAAAAACCCTGAAATTTACATAAACCCTGCCCCTGGGAACATGCAACAAAGGGGGTGGGGCCATGTTGCGCTGCTTTAGAGAAGAGGAAGAGTTGTTGCCATGCCGTCAAAACTAGGGGTGCACGAAAAAATCTATTCATATATAAATCGTGATTCTGTCTTGTAACGATTCTAATGGATTCACAAGTTTCAAAATCAGTGTTCTAAAAGCAGCGGTTCTTAAGCTGTGCTTGCACGGGTTCTGCATGATCCTCTTCACTAATATTCTCAGGGTCTCATTCGAGCTCAAATTGATAAGCAATATTGATGACGCCATTGTTTACAATACAACACCGGAGCACATGCCACTGAGGTGAACATCCACTTGGCGGTTTACCGAATCACAACACACTAGGCCAGCTAATCAATCTGAGCCCATTGCGTATTTCTGAGGGAGGGGCTTCATAAAACCAGGAAATCATCAGAGCGTTCATAAGAGAAGGGACAGAATAAATGTAAATTATGTGAAATATAATGCGTTTTGTTTAAAACAAAACATTAACACATTAGACTGCACCCCATAAACACAATCAAGCCTAGAAAAAAGCAGTCAACCACCCCTTTAATGCTAGATTTGGCATATTCACACACACAAACACACCCACTGTACATACATAGGCCAACCCCAACCCTTGAGGACAGATCTGGCACGATCAGTGCTATATACCCCAGTTGCTTTAATCACTGCAGAATCAGATGTCCAGTAGCATCCATCTTTAAAGCCTTTAGGCCATGTATGCATGTGTCATGCATTAGTCTGGAAAACGTGTGTATGTTCAAATGAGTGAGTGCGATAATCAAGTGGCAACACATCCAAGGTGATCTGGCGGTAAATAGGTCATGATTCTGGGTCACATTCATACAGTATGCACTGCAGGATTTAAAAACGATGAGATTATTCTAGTCATCATAATATTAGATATGTGGATATTGAATGGATATGTGAGCATGAGAGGCTAACAACCTTCTCTCTCTTTTTTTAAGTTTGTGTTCCTCACCTACATTCTGGGCTTGGGATGGCTGGGCATCTTTGGCTTCTCTGCGGTGCCCGTTTTCCTGTTTTATAACATGTGGACCACATGTGGAGCCATGAAGTCCCCTATTGCCAATCTCACCTCTGTGGACAACATCTGTGTTGATGTGCGGCAGTATGGTAAAAACCTTGATTGTCCTCAACCGTGAACCAGTGGATAATACTTGGTTGTATTTAGTTGCAATATCAACATCACTTTACAATGTAAGGAGTGAGTTATTCTAATGGAATGCAGCTGTTGAGATAAATCTGTCAGTGTACACTTCCTTTTAAATACAATCAATAAAATACAATCAGATGTTTCCTTCTCTTGGCTTTACTGAAACCCCTAACAGTGGGAATATATATATATATATAAATGTGTGGATGTATTTGTGTGTATATACATATGTATTTCATTTATTTCATTTATATATTTATATTTAATATATATTTTATAATCTATAATTATTCAAGTGTATTGCTTTATAACCTTTTTGATTAATGTATGTGATGCATATAATCATTTTCAGGAATCATCCCATGGAACGCTACTCCTGGTAAAGCCTGTGGCTCCACGCTAAGCGACATCTGCAATACTAGTGAGGTAAAGTTACTTAATTTTTCCCTGAAGATCACCACATATGTATTGACAGTAAGATCTTTTCTTTTCATGTCTACATTTACGTGTAAAGCCTAAAATATTAAATAATAGTTGAGTTTTTTTGATGGAAGTTTGGGGGGGGGGGG
>NW_015548222.1:4877-44883 GCF_001515605.1 Sinocyclocheilus anshuiensis | reverse complement strand
TTATATGGCCTAAAATAAGAAATTCTGATAGCTTGAAATGTAAATCAGTGAGATCTTTATAAGAGTATAGCAGACTACTTACATTAAATTATATAAATCGATGTCACTCTATATGCAAAATTTAAAAAAAATGTGATTTAAATGCTTATTTGTTTTTGTTTTTTTTATGAAAGCTCTGTGGTTTCAAAACATATAATGCAATGCAATGATGATCAAACATCCCTCAAAAGCCTGATGGATCATATTTGATATATTTGAACATGATTTTTCAAAAATGATGTATGGATAATCAAGTAAACCTGAGTCACTTCACTATTATTATTTTGAAACGTTACTAACAATATCAAAGTAATTCTTAGGTTTACCTTATAAAAATCAGAAAAGATTTCACAAAAAAAAAAAAAACTGAACCACGACCTGAATGTTTTTACAATTATCAATTATCAATCAGATGACAGAAGGCACATAGTAGATTGTGTGCAACAGGTTTGACAGCAAATTCTGTTCATGTTGATTATTCAGAGTCCTTTGTGTATCAAATATGATACAGTAGGCTTTGTAGGGTTAAAGAGACTTTTTTTGTACCTTTTTAAGGAATGTTGACTTGTATTAATTTGACAAGACTTGTTTATCCTTTAAAAATATACTGTTTAAAGGAAAGGTTTAATAGGTACAGTTTATTTTGAATGAGGAATATTACATTTTTGTAATAGCTCTGTTAGTTGTGTTTAATGGATTTCCTAAACTCTTTTTATTACAGTTCTATCTGTCCTACCATCTTTATATTGTTGCCTGTGCTGGAGCTGGAGCCACTGTGATCGCACTGGTAAGAGTTCATAATGTTCATTTGTTCACTTGTTCATTTCATACATATTTTCTTAACAATTTCATACAGTCGTGAAAAAGTTAGGACACCCTCTTGAATTCCATGGTTTTCAGTATCAGGACAAAATTTTAAAATATCTGGTCCTTGACAGGTCTTACAATTTGGAAAATAAAACCTCAGATGAACAACAACACATGACATATTGCACCGTGCCATTATTAATTTAACAAAAATAAAGCCAAAATGGAAAAACCATTTGTGACGAACTTAGGACACCCTTACTGTTAACATAGGAATTAAGAGGGTAAGTAAAATCTGACATTAAAATCTGGATGGCGAATAATTTCCTCCATCTAAATAATGAAAAAACTGAGGTGATTATTTTTGGTTCCTCTAAAACCAGAAACTCTATAGTTAGTAACTTAGTAACCACCTCGCTCTGTGTGTATGTGCTGTACATGTGGAAGAATTGACAATACTGAGCTTTGCCTTGAAAAGCAAATTAGCTCAGTTGTTTAAAACAGCTATTATCAATTGAGAATCATTTCTAGACTTAAATCAACACTTTCCTTTCAAGACTTGGAAAATGTTATTCATGCATTTATCACATCACGATTGGACTACTGTAATTCCTTATACCTAGGCCTTCCCCAATCTTCACTGGCTTGTTTTCAGATGGTCCAGAATGCAGCAGCCAGATTGTTAACTGGTGCAAAAAAACGTGATCATATCACTTCAATTTTAGCGTCGCTCCACTGGCTTCCGGTCTCCTTTAGAATTCAGTTCAAAATTTTGTTGATTGTTTTAAAGCACTTAATGGACAAGCCCCATCATACATTTCTGACCTTATCTCATTTAATTCTGCTCCTAAGTCCCTCAGATCTGCTAATAAAGCTCTTTTATGCTTCACTGCTCCGGGTGTGTGTTCACGGTGTGTGTGTGTTCACTGCTGTGTGTGTGCACTAAGGATGGGTTAAATGCAGAGCACTAATTCTAGTATGGGTAACCATACTTGGCCAATTGTCATGTCACACTTTCACTTTCACACACACTGTCACACTTATATGTCCCACGGTCACGACTTAAGTTTAAAGGTGACAGAACCTTTGCAGTAGCTGCTCCACGGTTATGGAATCAGTTGCCGCCTGACATTAAGAGTGCTCTATCTATTTCGGTTTTTAAGTCTAGACTTAAAATGCGTCTTTATTCTATGGCCTTTCCTGATTTTTAATTTATGGATTAGTATTGTTATCTTGGATTTTAATTTGTATTTTATTTTATACTTTACTGTATTTTATGATTGTTTTGTATAGCACTTTGGTCAGTGTAAGCTGAATTTAAATGTGCTCTATAAATAAAATGTACTTACATACTAAGTAGCAGCCAGGCACTGCTAATCTAATGCCTTTGATTATCTGATCATCAGCAAGTGTGTGCACCTCTGTAAAAGCAGAAGTTTTGGCGGTTTGCTGGTCTGGAGCCTTCAGGTGTGTGTTAACACAATTCTAAAGAGGAAAGACATCAGCAATGATCTTAGAGAAGCAATTGTTGCTGCTATCAATCTGGGAAGAGTAATATGGCCATTTCCAAATAATTTGAAGTCCATCATTCCACAGTGAGGAAGATTATTCACAAGTGGAAGACATTCAAAACAGACACCAATCCTCCCAGGAGTGGATGTCTCAGCAAAGTCACCCCATGATCAGACCGTGTAACACTCAGAGAAATGGCAGACAACCCAAGAACTACACCGCAGACTCTACGGGCCTCAGCTAACATGCGAAATGATAAAGTTCATGACAGTACAATTAGAAAAATATGGGACAAGTATGGCATGTTTGGAAGGCTTGCCAGAAAAAAGCCTCTTCTATCTAAAAAAGCATGGCAGCACAGTTTAAGTTTGCAAAGTTGCATCTGAACAAACCATAAGACTTCTCGAGCAATGTCCTTTGAACAGATGAGACCATTCAATTCAATTCAATTCAAGTTTATTTGTACAGCGCTTTTCACGTGCATCAGAAACAGGTAACATGTTTCGTAGCTTGGCAATGTTTCTAAGATGGAAGAATGCTGTTTTTGTAACATGGAAAATATGATTTTCAAAAGACAAAATCTGATATAACAGTATCTGATAATCTGATATTGCTATCTGATATAACACCCAGATTACTCCATATTTTACTGGTGATAATTGAGATGACTCCCCATTTAAATGAACAAAATGGTAGCGATTGGACAGGCAATGAGATACAGCCTTGGTCTGACGCAAGCAAGTCATTTGTAATTTTAACAAGTGCAGTTTCTGTGCTATGGGGTGGCTCTTTTAAGGGCAGCCGCATGAAAGTTGAGCTGTTTGGCAGTCGGGTCTTTTTAGCTTTTTAAAAATTTTAACTTAATATAGTTTAGAAATGCACGGATATTCATGTCAAACTTTAAATAAAACTAAACTAAACTAAACTAAACTAATGCACAACGCCACGTTTGGTGAAAACCTAAAGAGCATATCAGCACAAACACCTCATCCCAAAAGATACACATGCTGGTGGAGGGCTGATGATTTTGGGCTTGGTTTGTAACCACAGGACCTGGGCAACTCAACAGTCATTGAGCTGACCATGAACTCCTCTGTATCCCAAAGTATTCTAGAGTCAAATGTGAGGCCACCCATCTGACAGCTAAAGCTTGGCCAAGATTGGGTGATGCAACAGCACAATGGTCCAAAGAAAACCAGCAAATCTACAACAGAACGGCTGAAAATAAAAGAATCAAGGGGTTACAATAGTCCAGTCAAAGTCCAGAGCTCATCCTGACTGAAATGCTGTGATGAGAGCTGTGCATAAACAAATGCCCTCAAACCTCAATAAACTGGAGCAACGTTGTAAAGAAGAGTGGGACGAAATTCCTCCAGAATGATGTGAGAGAGTCATACAGAAAATGATTAATTCAAGTTATTGCTGCTAAAAGTGGATCTACAGGCAATTGAATCATAGGGTGTCCTAACTTTGTCACACATGGCTTTTCCATTTTGGCTTAATTTTTGTTAATTGAAAAATAGCACAGTGTGATATGTAATGTGATGTTGTTCATCTGAGGTTTTATTTTCCAAATTTTAAGACCTGCCAAGGACCAGATCATTTTTATTATGTCCTGATACAGAAAACCATGGAATTCAATAGGGTGTCCTAACTTTTTCACATGACTGCATCTAGAATAATTTTCTTTGATGTTAAAAACTATGTAAAATTGCTTAGGAAAGAATTGCTCTGTGAAGAGGAATTGGTACAATATAGAGCTATAATCTTGAATTCTGTCATCAGTTTAGAATTTTTATAGGCACAGATTGAACAACTGTACTTTCGGTTTTCGAGGGATGTGGTGCAACTTCTATTGTAAAGTTGCTATTGTGCATCTAAAACTGTTTGGTCTCACCCACTGGTTTGTCTCTTTTCCATTCAGCTCATCTATGTGATGGCCACAACGTATAACTTTGCAGTGTTGAAGTTTAAGAGCTACGACCACAGTCACACCACTAAGTTTTGAGCTTTTTGTATAAGGGCAACTGCAAAGTCTGTGAAAGTTGCTCTCAGAGACAGAAAGATAGAGGGAGGACCTGAGTGAGTAAAAGAGGTCAGGAAAAAGGCAAAGGAGAGAAATAAATTGAGAGTTCATAGCATGGGCCTTGATGTATAGACAGTGTAGTGCATATTAATGGTAATGTCTAATGTTCAATTAATTTGTATCTTTGTGTTTCTATACTAATTTGACAAGGTGTGATCTCTTGACAAAACAAGGACAATACATCATACTCACTTAATGTTTTACATACATTTTTACCTAGGTACCAATTCATATAAAGTATAGCACCCATGACCAATCCAGAATAATGTAGCTTATTTACAGTTTAAGAGAAAACGACTTTAGTAGTGAGAATGTAACTCTCTGTTAGTCCAACAACACCTAATGGACAGGATTAAAACTAGAAAATAATACTATTTGGTAATGATGTCTCTCCATTGGATCATATCCACCCTGAGGCACCCGTAGTCCAGAACCCAGCCAGATAGAAAAGAGAAGTGAAGTACAGTAGATGAGAATTGCTGTTGTGAAAGGTATTAAGAATGTTGTGTTTATGCTCATAAACATTTATTCTATGCTACATGTACCTGTGAAGGGTGTGACTGTACTTTTAACTCTTTATGAGATGTTTTTCGGTCATGGAATTGACTCTAAAAATGCTATTGTTTTTCAGAGCCTTTGTTTTTAGATTCATCGGACTACTACCTAGTCTAATATTATGTTTAATATTGAATTCAGACAGCATTTAGTTTTTGCCTTTTGTATTATTCTCAAAGCAGTATAGTTCCTGTTTTCAGAAATAATCAGAAATAAACAATTATTGTGGAGATGCTAATTTCTCTTTATTTAGTAGGTTTTTTTTTTACATTTCTTTGGATATCAGTAGTTCTTCTTACATCATCTTTTATTTGCTAACTGCTAACTCATGAAATAACCCGATTTCCTGTGATGCCGGATACACTGAAAAAAAAAGTCAAAACGACCATGCCATTTATTTAAAGTGCATTTTTGTATTGTTGTAATCAGAAATAATTTCTGGTTTAAACCTGTTTTGTTCAGTTAGTCTAAAACCAAATAACACCTGGTTTTTAAACAGTTTTTTAAACAGTAAAAATTTAATTTAAATTTAATTAAAAAAAATTTAAACAGTATTTTTGCTGGACACCATAGTCATTTTAGCATCATTGAGATACTATTTTTAATATGTCTATGTAGTTTTCATTTTTTTTATTGCCGTTTTAGTTTTAGCTATTTTAGTACATCAAGATAAACTAAATAAAAATGAGAAATATTACTTTGTGGCAACTAAGTAAAAATAAGTACAGTTAAAATAAAGAAAAAATAAATAATCAGTTAAAGTCACCAAAAAAAATATGATTTTAGGGTTAGTTAACTATAATAACCCTGCATGACACCAGAGTGTTTATATATAGGACACATACTGATTAGCTTAAATATTTTTAGTATACAATAGAAAATGTAATGCATATTTAAAAAAAAACACAATTAAATACATATTCTATTATGCCGACATTATGTAATATTTTGGATTATGTCTAAAGATGTACAGTAAAAGATGTATAATATTAATTCATAATATTGTATTATATATAATAAATATGAATAAATATAATTTCTTATTAAACATAATATAAAGATGGTCCATTTTTTCAGTGTATTCTGATCAACTAATATTGATTTCTGTGTGGCGCAGCTATAATAATTCACTGAGATTTAGGTACTTAAGTGATTCTTAGAGCAACTAATTAATACTGTCTTAACTCGTATAGCTGGCTTTGGCTAACTAACCCACTCATGACTAATCCTTCCCTCCACCTGTTTCTTCCTCTTTCTTTCTTTCTTTCTTTCTTTCTTTCTTTCTTTCTGTCACTCTTTCTATTTTGTTTGTCTCCTCCCCTTCTCTACCGTCCACAGATCCACTACCTGATGATCCTGGCAGCAAACTGGGCCTATCTCAAGGGACTGTGTCAGCAAACTCATGCCTACCAGGACATCAAAACCAGAGATGATCAAGAGCTGCAGGATGTGCAGTCACGCTCCAAGGAGGGTCTAAACTCCTCCTACTCATAAACAGTTCTCCCAACTCTTATCTACCCAACCTCTATCTAACCTGCTCTTGAATACACACACACACACACACACACACCTGCCACCCTCAGATGAAACACTATACGCAAACTAACACTGCTAAGCGCTGCGCAATCCTGACTATACATCATAACAGTGGGATAAGTTGGTTATAATCATGATGAAACATGTCAGGCAAGACATTGAACATCTGTAACAAACGATGAGTGGAATTATGCAGTTAATGGTGATATGATGTGTTTTGCTCATCTCCTTCATGGTGCAAAAGACCACTGGTATAAAAGTGTATGTATTCTAGTATCGTACTGTCATTTTGCAAGTATTTCTGAATTGCTAGAAAGTGTACGTACAGTGTAGAGTCATGGTTATAACTGGGTTATGTTTGGTTTTATGATGCATTGTCTTGGTGAAGCGCTGCTTACATGATAGCCTGTCTGTCTGCACTAACTCCTCACAGACATTTTGCAGGAACTTCCTTTTTTTTGGTTTTTTATACATTTATAAATATATATATATATATATATATATATATATATATAAATGTGTGAAAGTGAATGAATGTTGTTGTTGTTGTTTTTTTAATTATGTGTATTGAAAATGTCTGTTTATTTAGAATTTTTCTCTGGTCTCTATGGCTAGCTTAGATTTCTGAATTCACCTTTTTCCAACTCTCTTTCTTACTTTATTTTTTGGAGGGGGTTACTTTCCATAAAAAGTAACTAAGTAACGTAATTAGTTACTTTTTTTATGGAGTAATGCAATATTGTAAAGCATTACTTTTAAAAGTAACTTTCCCCAAAACTGAAAATGTATATATATATATATATATATATATATATATATATATAAATGTGTGAAAGTGAATGAATGTTGTTGTTGTTGTTTTTTTAATTATGTGTATTGAAAATGTCTGTTTATTTAGAATTTTTCTCTGGTCTCTATGGCTAGCTTAGATTTCTGAATTCACCTTTTTCCAACTCTCTTTCTTACTTTATTTTTTGGAGGGGGTGGGGAAACAATACCGGTTCTTGACAAATTGCACTAATCTTGTAATAGAAAGCAGGTTTCTTTCTTTCTTTCTTTCTTTCTTTCTTTCTTTCTTTCTTTCTTTCTTTCTTTCTTTCTTTCTTTCTTTCTTTCTTTCTTTCTTTCTGTCACTCTTTCTATTTTGTTTGTCTCCTCCCCTTCTCTACCGTCCACAGGTCCACTACCTGATGATCCTGGCAGCAAACTGGGCCTATCTCAAGGGACTGTGTCAGCAGACTCATGCCTACCAGGACATCAAAACCAGAGATGATCAAGAGCTGCAGGATGTGCAGTCACGCTCCAAGGAGGGTCTAAACTCCTCCTACTCATAAACAGTTCTCCCAACTCTTATCTACCCAACCTCTATCTAACCTGCTCTTGAATACACACACACACACACACACACACCTGCCACCCTCAGATGAAACACTATACGCAAACTAACACTGCTAAGCGCTGCGCAATCCTGACTATACATCATAACAGTGGGATAAGTTGGTTATAATCATGATGAAACATGTCAGGCAAGACATTGAACATCTGTAACAAACGATGAGTGGAATTATGCAGTTAATGGTGATATGATGTGTTTTGCTCATCTCCTTCATGGTGCAAAAGACCACTGGTATAAAAGTGTATGTATTCTAGTATCGTACTGTCATTTTGCAAGTATTTCTGAATTGCTAGAAAGTGTACGTACAGTGTAGAGTCATGGTTATAACTGGGTTATGTTTGGTTTTATGATGCATTGTCTTGGTGAAGCGCTGCTTACATGATAGCCTGTCTGTCTGCACTAACTCCTCACAGACATTTTGCAGGAACTTCCTTTTTTTTGGTTTTTTATACATTTATAAATATATATATATATATATATATATATATATATATAAATGTGTGAAAGTGAATGAATGTTGTTGTTGTTGTTTTTTTAATTATGTGTATTGAAAATGTCTGTTTATTTAGAATTTTTCTCTGGTCTCTATGGCTAGCTTAGATTTCTGAATTCACCTTTTTCCAACTCTCTTTCTTACTTTATTTTTTGGAGGGGGTGGGGAAACAATACCGGTTCTTGACAAATTGCACTAATCTTGTAATAGAAAGCAGGTGTATTAACACACACACACACACACACACACACACACACACATACACATGCACATGCACATAAATAAAAAAAATATCTTTAAAGGATGTTTCTTTAAAGCTGTCAATCTTGAGTATCATTATCAAGCAGTCAACCTTCAAAATGATATTCTGAAAACTATCTGACTGATATAAATCTGACAGGCTAAAAAAATGTAGATGTTTGTTTAATAATAAAAAAAAAATGAACTAATGCTAAATTATCAACTAATAATGTTTAATGTAAACTGCCCTCATCAGCTATACAGGTTACATACTTTCCTTCAGTTTTATTGATAAATCTAGGTATTTTTCAGTCTTCTAAAATTCGTTCTCATGGCAAGATTGATGTTTACCATGAGTTTAATGAAATGATTGTGACTCCTCTGTGTGAGTTATTGCTATGTGGACGTGAAACTCTGAAAATGGTTTGAATTTACAGTCAATAATGCAGCCTTGTTTTTGCAGTGTAACTTTTTCCTAATTGGTCTCTCTCTCTTTCTATTACTACTTTTACAATATGACTCTTTTTATTGATCTGTCTTTTAACTAAAATAATTCTTCTCTGTAATGTCTCTGTAAATATGAGCATGTTAGTATTGTCCACATATACAGTTGTTTGATACCAATTATATGCCGTTTCTTGCTGTATGTTAAATTCTGTTAAAGGGAACTTAAAGGGATGTGAAAGAAGTTGATCTATTTACCGTTTTTGAAAAAGAAGATGCGTGTGCCTGGATGTTCTATTGTTCCCTGATTATTGCATGAAGGAGAGATATATCATTTCGTTTTGCAGTACTGTAAGTGATGTAGTCCATTGTTCTAATGAACTACAATTGACAGTGACCCACTTCTCCCCGAAAAACAAACCACTGTATGTTATTGGAAATTGTAGTCTTAGATGTTTCATAGTCGATTTTATTTGAAGTCGGATGTTTTATGAATCCTGTATAGTGATTTTTGTAACCTTCTCTAGTAAAATATTTTCTATGATCTATATGAACTCTTTTGTGTTTGTTATTTTAAAAAAGCTCATGTGCAAGAGATTCATCTTCATATCTTGGCCAAACTGACTTATAACTTCACTGCATTAACATCATTTCAACTTTAAATCCTTCTGCAGTTTGTGCATTCTAAATATGCATTTTTGTTGTAGCTGCGCCACCTGGTGTAGGAATGAGAACATGGCGCCCCCATTTTGGTTTATGATTAAAGACATTGACTGTAAAAGAATAGTTCGCCCAAAAATGAACATTTGCTGAAATGTACTCACCTTCAGTTCATCCAAGATGTAGATGAGTTTGTTTCTTCATGGGAACAGATTTTAAGAAATTCAGCGTCACTTCCCTTACCAAAAAGTAGTATACTTAGTTTATTTTATTAAGTATATTTAAGTACAGTTCAAGTATATTTTTAAGTATACTTTATGTAGTAAGTATACATACATAAGTATTTATACATAAATATCAGTGTACTAGTAGTATACTTGTAAGTGTACTTCAATACTCCTTGGGACTAAATTGGCCCACATTCTAGTATATAAAAGTATACTTTTAAGTATACTTTAAGTATAAGTAAACTTTGAGTACACAACTAGTTTACATACATTTTTTTAGCTTGTACTGCAACTATACTAAAAGTGAACTTATAGGTATACTGATAGTTTACTAATTAAATACTTGTAGTAGCATTTTTAGTACAATTTGAAGTATAGTCTCAGTAAACTACCAGTTTAGTAGTTTTATACTGCAAGTATACTCGTAAGTTTTCTTTAAGTGAACTTTACATCATACTTTAAGTATACTACTATGTCCCTATTTAGGTATTAATTTGTATATATTTTGTTACATTAATATCTGAACATACAAAACATCAAAAGAACAGGGTATCTGCTTGTAAACAAAAACAGTTTATTCTATCTTCATGCATTCTTTTTTTTTAAACACTTGAATGTGGATACGTTTCACTTTTAAGGAGTAACGCAATATTGTAATGCATTACTTTTAAAAGTAACTTTCCCCAACACTGCTAATAGCACACTTGAATAAACTTCTTTTTCGTAAGGGTTGCTCACCGGTGGATCCTCTGCAGTGAATGGGTGATAAAAGCATCGCAATAATCCAAAAGTAATCCACACAACTCCAGTCCACCAATTAACATCTTGTCAGGTGGAGAAAGCAATATTATGTACAGACAGAGCGTTGGTTTTCAAACACGTTCATGAAGCCCCCCAACACTGCACATTTTAATGTCACCTTTATCTGAAATACCTATTTCAAGTCTTGGAGTCTCTACTAATGAGCTGATGAGTTTAAGCAGGTTTGTTTGATTAAGGAGACGCGTCCATTCACTGCATGGATCCATTGGTGAGCAAGTGATCTCATCTCCATCATTTCAGCACATTTTCATTTTTGGGTGAAAGATTCCTTTATCTTTTCATTGCACCAAAATAATAAGAATTGTGGTTAGTATAACAATAAATAAAAACATGCTGAGGAGCGTAATCAATTATCAAATACTTTTAATTCAGCATTATTTCAATTAAATATTTATGATACACACAAATGTAGCAAACTTGGATTAGCAGGCAGGATTATTATGAGAATCATTTGTGACACAGAAATTATGTAAAATAAAATTCACCCTTGAATGTCTGGGCAAAAAATAAATTGTTAGCTCTGATAAATTAAGAGTATCAATGAGGTACCCAAAGCCCGTTGAAATTAAAGTGGTAAATAATACAAATTATAGATTTACAAATATGCTACAAAATCGCACACATTCCAAAATGTCTTATCACGCAAGATTGTTAAATAAGACAAACAAACAAACCTGTGCTAAAGGCACTTAAAGTAACAACTTGTACACTCAGAAAATGAGACAAAACACATTTGAATATGTTCTACTGTTCGTGAGTGTAACAGCTGATGTTTATTTCTCAACTGTAAACAGCGTTAGAACTAGTGTGAGTGCTAAAGCTAAAGGATCTCAATGATCCCTGTTTGGTTTACCAACAATCATAATATAGGCAACCTAAAGAATACAGGAATCTGATCCAGTGCTTTGAAATGATGGCGTAGGAATGTGATCCAAAGAGATTATTTTAAAGTTTGGAAAGGCATGTAATTCTGAGAGACTCTTCAATTATGTTCATTATGCAGAGCAAGACCAGTGTTTAAGATGTTTTAACTCTGCAATGACAAAAATTATGAAATTAGGAGGTTTTTCTGGCATGGAGTATGCATTTTTTGCTAACACATAAGGAGTGTTTCAACAGCATGAGCCGTTCGCCCGTGGCTTCCTGCGCAGGTCAACAGTGTCTGTGGGCAGCAGGTGTTCTGCGCGATCTTCAGATGACAGCACACGTCTAACTGCTTCCTCAAATGCAGCTGAGACATTAGTGGCATCCTTTGCGCTTGTTTCGAAGTATGGATATCCACCATTCTCTTGACACCACCTTTGAGCTTCTTCCATTGACACCTGACGCTCCGCCACATCTACTTTGTTCCCTAGAACAACAAACGAAAATTTATCTGTAATCAAATACTTTTAATTCAGCAATATTTCAATTGTTTAATACACACAAATGTAGCAAACTTGGATTAGCATGCAGGATTTTTATAAGAATCATTTTGTGACACTGAAATTATGTCCATGTAAAATAAAATTATCCCTCAAATGTCTTACTCAGGTTTTATATTCTAGCATATTTTAAAAAATGAATTGTTACCCCTGTTAAGGGACCCAAAGCCTGTTGAACTTAAAGTGGTAATTAATACAAAATATATTTACAAATATGCTACACAATCACACTTCATGACTCAAAGACATTCCAAAGAATATCTTATAACGCAAGACTGTTAAATAAGACAAACAAGAAACCAGTGCTAAAGGCACTTAAAGTAGCACAACATCAGGAAATGAGACAAAACACATTTGAATTTGTTCTAGTGTTTATGAGTGTAACAGCTGATTTTTATTTCTCAACTGTAAACAGCATTAGAACTAGTGTGAGTGCTAAAGGGTCTCAGTGATCCCTGTTTGGGCAACCTAAAGCACACAAGAATGTGATCCAGTGCTTTGAAACAAAGGCATAGGAATGTGACCCAAAGAGATTATTTTAAAGTTTAAACAAGGCATATAATTCTATAAGACTCTTCATTTATAATTATTGTTCAGAGCAAGTGTTTGAGATGTTGTAACTCATTATGTACTAAAGTATGCATACTGCACACAAGATGTTTTTCTGGCATCTGCTGTGGAGAACTGATGAGTATGCATTTTTTTTCACTAAAACATACAGTAAAGTAGAGTGTTTCAGTTGTGTTCATATCATTCCACCACAGCATCAACAGCATGAGCCGCTCGCCCGTGGCTTCCTGCGCAAGTCAACAGTGTCTGTGGGCAGCAGGTGTTCTGCGCGATCTTCAGATGACAGCACACGTCTAACTGCTTCCTCAAATGCAGCTGAGACATTAGTGGCATCCTTTGCGCTTGTTTCGAAGTATGGATATCCACCATTCTCTTGACACCACCTTTGAGCTTCTTCCATTGACACCTGACGCTCCGCCACATCTACTTTGTTCCCTAGAACAACAAACGAAAATTTATCTGGGTCCCTGACATCTGCGTAGTATGCAAACTCTTTCTTCCAGTTGTTGAGGTTCAAGAAACTTTGATTATCCTCCACACTAAACGTAAGCAGACAGCAGTCGGAGCCACGGTAAAAGGGTGTTCGGAGACTTCTGAACCTCTCCTGGCCTGCTGTGTCCCAGATCTGTAGAGTGACCGTGTGACCATCCACCTCCAGCTCTTTGTTTAAGAACTCTACACCGATTGTGTGGAACAGATGGGAATCAAACTTGTTGGAGACATACCGGTTCATGAGGGAGGACTTTCCCACACCACCATCCCCCAGCAGAATCACCTTTAACAAAGACGACTTGGTGGTCATGATCAAGAACTTTCATAGGTTACCTCACCCATAAACCTGAAATAAAAATCAGAATTATCAAGTTTTGAAAGGCCAGTCTTCTCACTTTGAAGTGAACTAAATGTAGGCCTACCATAGAAAAGCGTTAAGTAGGACTTTTGTGGAAGGTGAGGAAACCTGTTATGTGTACAGGCTGCCTGGTTCTAGAAAACATGCCTCGTGGTGATTTTCAGAGTAACCTACTAGCCTAAATAACCTACCTTTTAATGCCAGTATGACAAAGTCAGTTGACTCAGGTCAATGTTAATGGTATCTTTAGAATAAAGTTTTGTCCCCAGACATTGTTCTTCACATAAATAGTAATATTTCTGTTTAGAAATGTCCCATGACAGGAGTCCATTCATTGGAGTCCCGGAAGCGCTGATCATGTGAGACACATCTTCATGGATTGTCCTGTCCTCATAACTTAGTATATGAAAATAATAAAACTCACAATGTAAGGAATCACTGTAATCAAAGTTGGCCTTATTACATCCCTATAACTTTTTTTTTTCAATTCAGAATAACATGAGACTGACAACGAATGAGTCTAAACATGTTGAAAAACTATAGGCTAGAAGATAACAGATTTACGATGTAAAGCTAGACGAAATGTAAGGCTGGGCTGCTATTTTATAGCAAACATTACACAACCAGACAGCGCTGTTCATGGCTTTACAGCAGAAAACATCTTGGAATACGACGTAGGTTGAAGTCAAGCCCATTTTTTACTCGATTGCGAAGTTAATCAATGACAAGCTGAAGAACTGTTACAATGCGACTGTTTTCTCGACATTAAGCACATCGTAAAAAGTAATGTAACGTTGTGGCAAGGCATCACTTCAGTGTAGGAGAAAAATAAAGTGGCGGCATTCCATTCAATCGCATGATCAAACCGGCAGATCTGAGACGCTCTTAACAGCGCCATCATTGCTTTAAAGGTCCTAGCAATTTCTACACATTGTATAATGTACATTTAAAACATGTGTTGCGAAAGAAACATACCGTTAGTGTAAGAATAATATATTACCGTTGAGAATTCAGCAATGAGTGTTGAAGCGCTGTGCTAGCAACGCCATTCCGTAAAGTACAACCAGCATCTCCAGTGTATGGAGCGGCTCCAAGACATGGCGCCCTGGGCTGGCCAAACGAGCTACTGAAGCTCATGTGACCCACTACTCATTTATAAGACATGTAACATGAAATCAGTTAATAAAACAACACTGAAATGAATGAAGTTAGTTTCATAACTGAGGTCAACCTGATACAGAAAACCATGGCTGAAAGGTTAACTGTAAATTAAATATATTCTCTTTTAAGTGCCTTTCCCCTTAATATTTGGTTGGCATGTGATATTAATTATTAACCGTCTCTGATTGACGACAGCGTTATCAGCGAGTCACTAACCAAATGTTGTACCTGCTAGTTGCACAAATTCCCTCGTGTAGGCTACACAACATTATATCAACATGTCATTACATCATAAAGCTTAGAGCTGGTTAGAATTTGTGCAAGAGAATGTAATCTTAAGAGATTACACTCATGTTTGCCTCAGCATGGGATATCTAAAACATGGAATGTTGCAACGAACAGCTATACAAATACCATAGTAATATAACAGTTTAGTGTTTTTTGTATAACTTTAATGAAAGCACTAAATCTAACATAAGGTTCAAGATGAGGTTAAACGTAATTATTCTAAACATATCAAGAGTTAATTCTGGCTAATAACAATATAGCCTGTAAATATATTTTTGGCCTGTATAAAATATAACTTTTCATGTTGAAGACGTCATTTTCATTACAAATGTGTTCATGCTCCACATTGTTGAGTGAGATATCTGAGTGCATAAAATACATTCCTTGGACTGAGGCATCCAAAGAAATCAGCCTTGGACCCTATCTTGGGCAGATTACCAGGTCACATGCTCTCTGCATGTGGCACACTTTCTGTCACATGTTTGCTGAGCCTAGACACAAGAACACAATTGGCTCATGCTGCATGGGTTGTGCTTCCCCTTTTTTGGGTGATCTGAAAGTAACTTTACTGGTTCTCATACATTCATTTACTGTGGCCAAAAACATAGAGTAGCAAAGATCAAACTCATGATCTCTGAAAGAGATTACAGAGGAAGTGGATTTCGAAATTACCATACAATAGTTATTATTATCGTAGTACGAGTCAGTTTAAGTAACCTTTATTAAGAGATGGAGTATAGAGAAATTATTTAACAAATGATGATGTATAAAGTTGGTGAAAGTGACAAATGTTTAATAAATATATTATTGCACCATATATTCATGCAAAGTTTTTTCATAATATGAATATATATTATTATATGAAATTTGTAAGGGCATATAATCTGAATTACCAGTCAACTCAGTCAAAACCAATGGATTAAATAACTTAAATCGCTTTTACCTTGATGCAACTCACAACTACTTAAAAGCAAAATTTATAAATGTATGAAACCTACATTTTCTAACAAGACAACATCATAAATAACTAGAATTATAAAAACCTTGACTTTCAGATGAAAAAGGTTATACTTTTTAATGCGATGGTTCATTTATAGGTGTGCATATTCAATTTAATCAACAATAATTCAGTCCCAAATGTGTGTTTGTAAGATATGGTAAAGAGGCTAAACAGATTTTACAAAAGTATTTTTGAAAATCTATCTCATAGATCAAAACAAAATCTGCATAACATCACATGTAATGCCTCAGTTTACACCCGGGTCAAAATTAACCTGAAAGCAAAAGGTATAACATATTTAATGGTTATATCTCTTTAAAATAATTTAAGTGATTTGATAGCCCTTGTGCATTTGCAACGTGTGGTTCCTGTACTTGAAAACTATGCATTTTAAAATGTTGCGTTTAGGAATGTATCTCCTCTGGGTCAAAACATTTTAAAACTTTGCATTTTAAGTATGTATCTCCTCTGGGTCAATAACTTTCTTGCGGCCTTCAGTTTGGTGCAGTGAACCCTCACAATGCATTTGGGTCGAATGCATTGTGAGGGTTCACTGCATCAAACTGAAGGCCACAAGAAAGTTATTCTCACTAAAAAAATCTTTGCTTGGTTTAACTGTGCACAAAACGGACAGTTAGTACTGAAAAATATTACTATTCATCTTTATTACAGTTATAAATACATACACACTTGCTCAAAGGCAAACCCAGTTGCTGTGGTACCACTGCTCTCCACAATTAGCACACGTCATGAAAGTCATTGAATCATCATCTGCACTGCCACTCCGTACCCAGGATGGCAAGAAGAGCGTCCCTCGTGAGATCTGCGTCACCCTGCAGTCCAAACCCTTACAGCGCCTGCAGCTAACTTTATTGGTGGGTGTCCCTTCCACTGCCTCTGGTAGCTGATGCTCACTGATGCCCATAGTGGTGTAACCTTCCCTGAGCTGTCGAAGTTCCTCCCCTGCCATTTCCTCCACTGACATCCGGGCGAATGCATCTGGAGTCAGGTGTCCTGATATAAGGCCCTGGCACAGGTGAGGGTTCTTTGGGTTTTTTAGGTTGGCCACCTTGCTCCTCATGCAGGACTTGTACTTAATCTGGTTTCGTCCGTGAAGAGCATGAACGTGTGTTTCAATGTCCTCAGCAAGGGCTTTGTGTTTGTCCATAACATCTGAATATATTTGCTGATTTAAAGTAAGAGCCTGGAGAATCAGATGGACACATTTGGATCTCAATGCCATGGAGTCAGAGGAAGCGCTGGGCTGATTGGTGTTATGAGGAACTGAAGTATCAGATCTACTGTGTGATGCTGCAGCTAGAGTGAAGCTCTCTTCCTCACAATGTAGCTGAACAGATTCTGCAGCATCTTTTGCTGGACAAGGCTTTTCAGGAGACAGCTTATTTAAGCATGTATCGCATTTGTCCTGGTTTACATCCTTTGTTATATCATGTTGTTCTGTGTTGCATGTAAATGCTTGATTCTTATTCCCCTTTTCATTTAAGTGGGACACCTCAACATTAGGCAGGTCATGTGCGTCTAGTTCCTTGTCCTCCCACACGTTTTTGTTATTACTTTTCAGCACAGATGACAACTTGTACAACGTCTTCCATTTTGAAAGCAAGCCCTTTGCTATTGTTCTAGCACTCACAACTGGACAGAACTTAAGTAGTTTATAAAGGACCTTAACAATGTCTGTAGTCTGCAACTGCTCTAACGTGACACATGCGTTGTTCAGGTCTGTCAATAGTGATATAATATCTTCATAGCCGCCATCATTTTGCAGCTTATCTATTTGTGTAGCATAATGAATGATCGCTTTAGTATTCATGAACTCTTCTACATTAAGCCAACATTTCCGAGAAAAATATATATTGTCGTTGGCTGCAGCGGCGTTAAGCCGATAAGCATGCGTTTATAAGAAAAAGCTGCTGCAAAATATGAATAAAAGAAATATTTTATAAATTGCAGACTAACGCATCGCCTTTACGTTCAAACAAAGTCGTCATTCATTGCTAAAACATCAACAGTACAACCTTTTTTGAAAGAGACATCTCGCAATCCTTCCGCCATGTCTGAATTTGTTTTTTGTTTTTTTTACATATTACACGTAGCACCTCCGTCCTAAAGAGGGCGCAGTTGCATAAATACGTCTTTAAAATGCAAGCATGAAAACTTTCAGTGAACACTTTTCAGATTGCCAACGCGATTACATAGATGTTACGCTTGTAAAAGTGTACTTAATAAGTATATGCAAAAAAAAAATAATGAATTAATTAATTAATTAAAAAAAAAGTATATATATATATATATATATGTGTGAAAACAAAGTGCCTTCAGGCTATTAATGAAACTAAAAATATATTAAGAAAAAGTGGGCAAGCTGTAGGTTATATTTTATATATATATATATAAAGTACTTCCTGTGATATGGAAGAGACAATTGTACATCTTTTTTGTGAATGTGATTGTGTAAAAAACTTTTTGGAATGAGTTATGTAGGCCTACCTATCTCTCAGAAAAAAACAAATATCAGAATATGTATTAACACTTGTGATATTATTTTCTTTTATTATAACTCTTAATTCCCGTATTCAATATACTGTTAATCTTTTTATTATACTTGGCAACTTTTTATTCACGAATGTAATTTTTTGGGTAAGAACCTACTACTGTAAATTTTTCTGGTTGATTATAATTCTTATGTTCTGTCTTTGATGGGCATAAAAAACAAAAAATAATTCAAAAGTCAAAAATTGCTCTCAGTGTTTAACCTTGTATAATCCCTCTGGCTCATGTTATGTTATTTATTTTTTAGAAGCCTATATTTATTTATTTTACTTTATTCCTTGTATTACTCTTGAGATATTTTGCCCTGTAGTGTTCTTGATATTGTATAGTTACGTACTTGTTATAAGAAGTATTTTGGCATTAAAAAAAAAAAAGATTGCCAAAGCATGCTCCATAACTTTATTCACGTTATTAGCGTAGTGTTTACGTTTTTTGTATTTTCATTAAAATCATAATTTACATCTATAACATTACTTTGTGTTATATTATGTACATTGTTATTAGATAACAAAAGTAATTAAAAATAGCCTAAACATTTCTGTTAACTGTCCAGGGTTTTATGGATTTGTCTCACATTTAAGTAAGATTTACTTGCTGTTGTTGTTTTATTTTTTCTTCACTTTTGGAAAGTTGCTGAAGCGATGGTTTGTTATTTATTTTGTTTGTTTGCTAGTGGAGCAAATGGAAAACAAGAATTGGCCGTTATATGAATCAATGAAATGCAGACATCGCTTGCAGTAGCCATAGTCTTGCAGATGATATAGTAGGCTTTGATGCTATGGATTTGTCTCACATTTAAGTAAGATTTACTTGCTGTTGTTGTTTTATTTTTTCTTCACTTTTGGAAAGTTGCTGAAGCGATGGTTTGTTATTTCTTTTGTTTGTTTGCTAGTGGAGCAAATGGAAAACAAGAATTGGCCGTTATAGGAATCAATGAAATGCAGACAGCGCTTGCAGTAGCCATAGTCTTGCAGATGATATAGTAGGCTTTGATGCTGGTTAAAAAAGAAATGATTAAAAAATATATACACGCACTCACACACACGCATACATAAATAAATACATAGCTAATAAATTAATATAATAATATATAAATATATAGCTACTATTTGCATGAAAGGTATGTATGCTTTTTCTTTCCACAAACGGACACGGGTGCACTATTTTTCATTCTGAAATAAAAAGTAATGAAAACTCTCACAGGGGGTTTTGTTATATCCGGAATGGCTCATTGTATGAGTGCTCACATAATAGAACAGCACGGTCTTTTGGTTCATAGGCACATTTTTGTTCTTCGTGACAACAGGCGTAATCTGAGAGTACAACTCGTTAAAAAGAATTTTAAGTCTTTCAAACTTGTTTTCTTTGTTACTTCCCACTCAATGTTCCTATCTGTTTAGACTTTTGGGTGGAGCTGCACCAACTCCCATGTATTCCAGTTCTCCCTATACAGTTTGTTTTTTTCTCCTGGGGTTACTTACAAGGACAAAATTGGGTATCATTGTTGTTGGTAATTATTTGCTTACTTTCAACTTTGAGAGAGAATGGAAATTTACAGAGCTTTGTGCTGTTATTTAGTTCACATACCACAAGAGGGGGATCCAACCTTAGTTTTTATGCATGGTTCTGCGTTCAGACCCTTGAGGAAATAAAACAAATACTGTAATTTCCTGCTTGCTCTCATGTGGTATTCAAGACAGAGGTTGGTTTACAGGCACTGATCTACGACCAGATGTCTACAAACTAAATTCTACTCAGACATCAACAAAGCTGTTGCACATTCCACTACACAGAGTAGCATGCATCGACACGCCTGCACTTGCAGAAGGACATATTGTCATACAGCTGCACTGCAAAATGTGGTAACCTGCAATTATTACGTTAAAGACATATTTCCACATCATTTAATACATATAAAGTAATTGTAGTGATATAAATAAATGTGTTTAGATTGATTCGACAATATTAAATAATATTGTTGACTTCAATAAAACAGTTCATTTTAGATGTTACCATTTTTGTTAGTGTATGGAACTGCATGAACTTTTCCCTTGAGTAACATTCTGCAGTCTGTTCAGATAACATTTATTTCCTGTAGATTATTTTAACACTGTTTTCATTTCCTCCTGGTTCCAGCTCTGGGTCTTCGATATACATTTCGGGATTATATTTAAACGCATTAGCTACAAGTATTATGAGAAATGTAAGACTGCTGTTTGTTATTTATTCTGTTACAGCATATTGTGCACTGGCTACTTGCACTACTTGGATTCTTACATTTTCAGTGTGTTAATTCCGCTGTATTGTAAACGCCATCCATTCTATAACATATATCCTACATTGTCCTGTCATCGTCATTCTAAATATGATGCCATAAAACCTTCAATTGGTATTTTTTAGATTGCACAGATTATGTGTTTTTCGTGGCTTCATCCAAAGATGATTGGGTTTCCAATTAACTGTAAGAGTGTGCTTACACATCTATGTGGTGGAAAAATGATGTGGACTCTAACCTTATTAAGTCAGATAAGACAGTCTAACTAGTTTATCCTGTGGTTAGCCCTAGATTCTGTCCCAGATTAAGACAATAGGCAATAGGCCTACACATTTTAACCATAGAATCACAATCTCACTGATTGCAATGTCATCTCTGACAATCCACAGCCTTTTTTCCAAATATAATAAAGAGATAATTCTTCATTCTTCATTAACCCACATAAAGTAGTTTTGTTGTCATAAATTAACATATTAAGGTTGATTAAGTAATAATAAATAATATTTTTTACTTATTTAGATGTTATTGTTTCTTTCGCGGTAGGAAAACAATGATATTAAAGGGATAGTTTATACAAAAATGTAATTTCTATTATCATTTAATCATCGTCATTCCAAACCACATTTGTTTTCCCAAACAGTGGAAGTCAGTGATCACCAAATTGTTTGGCTATACCAAAATCCTTCAAAATATACTTTTTGTTCCATAAAATATCTTCTTTTGTTATTTCACTGTGTCCTTTATACATATTACATGTAATTACTATAGTAGTAATAGCGTAATTACAAGCAACTAACCTTAAACCAAACTCTAACCCTAATTAGATGTTGTTAATTAATGTTACTCAGTGCTTATTTGTGTAATTACACTGTAAAAAGAATACCTTAAAATAAAGAGTAACCAAATAAAGAAAGTCATACAGGTTTGGAATGATGTGAGGGTGAGTAAATTATGACAGCATTTTTATTTTTGTGTGAACTATCCCTTTAAATGAGAGCAAGATATGGTCAGGCGGACCACGATGAGGTTTAAGTCTTCAGAGGCAGATGCAGTGAGACAGGCTTCTACAGGCAGACAGAGTGAGATGAGGATAGACTCTCGCAGGCAGATACTGAGTGAGATGGGAGGAGGGGGAGAGCTGAAGCCCTGCTGCTGTGAGTGTGACCTTGAGTGAAAGAAAAAAAGAGAGAGAAATTGCTGAAAGTTACTCAACACATTGCTCAGGCTTTGGGCCCAGTTAATGACAATGAATATTGCTGTTGGCTACTATTAGTTTGAGATCTGGAGTTGTATGGTTTATAATGTCAGTTCCTCCCTCTATAGAGGTCCCAAATTATTCTCCATGCTTGTATCTGTACTGTTTATCCTGCAGAAAAACAAAACATCTGCCAAAAACATAAACACTCGCTTCCACACGAACATTCAGTCTAAACCCACACCAAGGAATTACCCTGTTTGTTTTGACTAGACAACGTCTTGTTTAGGTTTGAGATGATAGGGAATTGAGCAATCATGAAATTTGGTGCAAATATTTGATAAAAATCCCACTGCTGTTGTCATTATTTAGCATGTTATCCATGATTTCTCTTTTAAGAGTGTTAAAAGTATTTTTTATTTTTATTTTGTTTACATCTTGGCAGAGGTCTTCCATCTAAAATCTTCATATTTTTAAGTAGGTTCTGTAATCTGTAGGTTTCACACCTTTATTACACATTGTGTAAGGGCTTCATTTATTTATGAGGTTATTTATATAATGTAAAATAATCATTGTTTAGGTGTGTATTAGGTACATAAACACATACATTGCCATGTCAACATTTAATCTGTGGAGACTAACTACAAACAGTCCTGAGCATATACAACAATAAAACACACACACACACACACACACACACACACATCCACCCAAAACAGTCTTCCAGTTCCACTAACAAATAATTACAAAACAGGAATGTTTCTAGAACTGGGTTAATTACACTGGTAATAAAACACTGAGCAAAGTTCAGAAAAGGAGGTTGTATTTGAGCTCTGGGTCAGAATATTTTTTTTATTAGTGTGAATTGGTCTCTTTAAGATTCTCTATTTATTCATAATGTTTCAGAATTTCACTACTATGTAATATTAATCTGTAACAACGAACTGTTGGTGGTTCTGACTCAATACAAGGCAAAAAACAACAAGTGGCAAATCTTATGTTCTGTAAAACACTTTGTTCTCAAAACGTGGCTGTGTCTCGCCGCCTCCTCAAGATTTCACAACAGTCTGCATGTCTCCTTTTCCCCTCCCTCGTCTTTATCTAGTCTGATCAGTGAGTTATTAGACATGTCAGAATTAGTTACTCTGCTCTGAGAGTGAAAATGTGAAATAGAGAGAAAAGGAGAGAGAGAGACAGAGAGAGAAAGAGCAAACATGAGTGTGAGAGAGACTAGGTCAATGAGAGGGAGAGAGTGACAGTTTGTTTTTTTCCAGATTTTTCTATATGACTGACCTGTATCAAAGCCTTATTGATTCTTAATACTGTGTTGTTACCTGGATGTCTTGTCTTGTCTTGTCTTGTTTTGTTTTGTTTTTGTGATAGTTGTTCATGAGTCCCTTGTTTGTCCTGAACAGTTAAATTGCCCACTGTCAAAAATTAATATCAAAAGTCAAAAATCCTTCAGGTCTCACAAACTCTTTGGTTTTCCAGCATCTTTTGCGTATTTGAACCCTTTTCAATAATGACTGTATGATTTTGAGATCCATCTTTTCAGGACAACTGAGGGACTCATATGCAACTATTACAAAAGGTTCAAAAGAATGTTTGTAAAGAACAGCGGGCAGCTTAACTGTTCAGGACAAACAAGGGACTCATGAGCAACTACCACAAAAAAAAAACAGCAGTGGATCATCAAGGTAACAACACAGAATTAAGAATCAAGCATGCATGTGCAAACCTTTGAACGTGGTCATTTTTTTATTAATTCAACTATTTTCTCTTATGGACTATATGTAAATATCTTATTCAGGTCAGTACTAAATAAAAAATAACATGCATTTTGTATGATCCTTCTTATTTTGGTAAAATAATTAACATTTTGCAGATACTGCAGAGTGTATGTAAAATTTTAACCACAGCTGTATATACACTAGAAGTCAAAAGTTCAAAGCAAGCAGCAAATCAGCACATTAGAATGATTTCTGAAGGATCATGTGACACTGAATGCTGGAGTAATGACTGCTAAAAATTCAGCATTTCTTTTCTCTCAAAACATAAATAAAGTTTTTTCCACCTATAACAGATTCCCTGTTGGTTGACCTGCCTGAATTTCTTACATAATATTTCAGTTAATGGGGGTGGGGGATGGGAGGAACAAAAAAGGGAGAAAGAAACAAAAAGGAAGAGGGAGAGATTATGTAATTTCTAGGAGTTTTGATCAAACACCTTGTGTTACACAAACATATTGAAGAACAGGCAAAATGACTGTAACTGTACATTTTCATATAAACAACGGAAAACTCCTTAAGTCAGGTTTATATTTCAGCTGATGTAGCGAGATGTTTGCCATATTTGGGAGCAGGGCAGAATTAGGAAGAAGGAAATATGTGGCCAAATTCCACAGACGGTTTTTATAAAGTTGAGACTGAATCATGAGAATACCAGCCATGACCTCTACTGTGCCTGTTTGAATGTATGAAGGAAAAAAGCAAAGATAAAATGGTGGTTAGAAGAAGTAAAGAGGTTAAAAAGCCTAAACGAAGCCTAGGTTTAAAAATGTGTCTAAGAAAGCAAAACAAAATATTAGAATTTGATTAATTAAACCTAGATTTGTAGTCATCCATGTGCACAAACACTTGCTATATGAAACAAGTAAATAAAAACATGGTGTTAAACAAGCTGTTAAAATAAAATCTAAATATGTATCTTGTTAAACTTGACTTGTGCATTCATTTTAACAGCTAGAGTTAATTACTGAGATCACGCTCAAGTTATCCTCATTTAAATGATGGTCAAACAGAGCCCCCTCTTCTTTAAAGAGGCTTTAAACTCATATCAGTGCTCAAACAGTTTAACCAAAGGTACACATACTCTTGCACTTCCCTTTTCCAAGAGATGAAAAGAAGAACTTGCAGAAGTGCTCAACTCTCAGCAAACCTTGTGACTGAAGGGAACTTGACTCAGTAGAAGAAGAACTCTATTGGTACTGTGTGTCTTTCTTCCTCTTCTGTTGCTTCAGCTTGCGCTGTTACAGTACTGCCACTGTGTTCATGTCCACATGCAGTAACTTAATAATATTCATAAGCTGTGGCAATAATATGTCTCTGGTCTGCCTGAAATCAAAGAGAATCATTGCAGGAACCAGTGTAACTAAATGATACCAACAGTTTTTGTTACTGTGAAGTCACAGTTTTGATAAAAAACAGTTAAAGGCTGAAGTCTGACTCGAGTGTGGAAATTAGTTTGGATTTTTTTTTCTTTAAAATGACATAATACTGATTTGAATGCTCTGTGCATAAGCTAGTATTAGCATTGTTATACCATAATGCTTTTCTCTAGTTCTCCTGAGTTGTTCAATTATTCACTGAGGTTTTGTTTGAGAGACATTGTAGTGTTGCTTTTAGGTTAATGAAAGCAGTAAGAAAATTGATGAAAATTAGGAGTTTTGCTGCATCTGCATCTGAAAGCCTCATTACTTAAAGGGGTCATATGATGCGATTTAAATAAACCGCATAAACACATTTCATTACACCAAATACACAAAATAATGTTATTTTTAGCAGCATCATATGACCCCTTTAACACACATTCAGTGGTTTTGGATGGGGTCAGTGAGAGGATGTGTTCTGTGAAAAATGTCCTCTTCAAAACTAATGACCAAACAACAAATCTCATTGTGTATTAGCAGTTTTTCAGAGCCCTGACTTAGATTTGACCGTGATATCACTTTGTAATCACAACCAAAACACATAACATTCTTTTTCTTGAGCTACACAAAAATGCAAACACACACACACACACACACACACACACACAAATGCACACTTGTGTCTGATGTCCAATTGTCACGTAGAGAAATACCAATAGGGATCTGTTATCAGCAGACTGGTTGAGTGCGTTTGATAAGACTGAATAGGGGGATTTCAGCAGTTTCTCACATCCTTATATAGCACTGATCTAGCAATGAGGAAAAGACGTCCCTAATCTAAGGTCACTTTTGTGAACATGCCGGTTATGAGCATGCAAAGCGGACCTCCCACAGACCTCCATTTTTAACTGTCCTACTTTCACGTCGCACCATTGAGGGAGCGCAGGGCCCCCAGCGGCATTGTTGAAGAGCCACAATAATGCTGAAAGAACGCTGAGAAGCTGAATGTCTTAAATGTGTGTTCTGTGTGTATAGCCCATCTGTTGCATGCTTTGAGTTTTGTGTTTGTCAGGACGGCGCCAAAAGGAGCTTTGCATTTTTGCCAAGACATTTATAGACATCTGCTCTCTTCAGTCAGTTTTCTCGCTTGTTCACACCTCTCTCTCTTTCTCTCGCCTTAAAAATCACAAATATAGATGGACAGAAACACACTTGGACTGGACAGAATTAAGACAGAATTGGGGTGCCAGCTAACTTTAAACATTTGCTTTAACTTGCATTAATTTTGGTAACCGTGTAAAGTTTTGGACAGTAACACTTCATGTTAAGGTTCGATTTGTTCACATTAATTAATGCATTAAGTATCTTGAGGTCACTGTACACAAATGTACATATAATACATTTCCATATATATTGTCAAAATGAATCAGCAGTGTCACATGCACACAGAACATTTAAGACATGAATAAATAGATTAAAAAATTACTATTTACATGTTCACATTTAAAAGGGAAGTGCTTACGTCAGAACAAAACTATATTTTCCCATGTATTTCCAAAATTATCATTATAAGTGTTGAATTTTGCATGTTTTAGGAGAATGTTTTTTTTACTACAATTTTAAGAAAGGGACACTGTACATACAAGTACTATCTAAGGCAGTTAACTGGGATGCCAGCTAACTTTAAGCTTTTGCTTTAACTTGCATTAATTTTGGTGAACGACTGACCAGTTTTCAGTGGTTATGCTTTACAATAAGGTTCAAATTGTTACAATGAATAGTACTTTTTAAGTATTTATTAATATTGGTTAATTTTAACTTGCAAGTGTATTTTGAATAATAGTATATTTATAAATTAGCAGTAGCCTATATTAATAAATGCTTTTATTATTTTCATTGTAAGTTGATGATGCTCAATGCTAATGAATTGAACCCTATTGTAAAGTTGCTGTTTTCTGAACAGCAGCAGGGAAAAGTAGCCACAGAAAAGCTTTAGACACAGAACAACTTATTTCCATTTGAAAAGATAAGCATGTGGGCTACAGGACATAAAGATTACTCACAGACTCCAGTGTACTAGTCCAAATGACTTTATATGTGACCCTGGACCACTAAACCAGTCTCAAGTCGCTGGGGTATATTTGTAGAAATAGCCAACAATACATTGTATGGATCAAAATGATCGATTTTTCTTTTATGCCAAAAATCATTAGGATATTAAGTAAAGATCATGTTCTATGAAGATATTTTGCAAATTTCCTACCGTAATTATATCAAAACTTAATTTTTGATTAGTAATATGCATTGCTAAGAACTTCATTTGGACAACTTTAAAGGTGTTTTTCTCAATATTTGGATTTTTTTGCACCCTCAGATTCCAGATTTTCAAATAGTTGCATCTCGACAAAATATTGTCCTATCCCAACAAATCATACATCAATGGAAAGCTTATGTATTCAGCTTTCAGATGATGTATACATCTCAATTTTTTTAAACAATTGACCCTTATGACTGGTTTTGTGGTCCAGGGTCACATATTTGTTTGGAAATAACAACCTAGTTCTACTTGGCATTTTGTTGTAATTAATTATCTGGATCATAATCTCTATAAATATGCATAACACTATGCTGGAGATTCAGTTTTGTGACATAACTGCACAGAGGATTGTAAGACTCCACTCACACACTGCCGGGTGAGAGCAAGAGAGAAGGTAATAGAGTTGACGTCAATGGAATCTCTGTCTCTAATATGTAGGACTCACTTGAGGAATGTTTGTAATTATAGACAGCACTGGCTCTAACCTCACTTCTGGCTGCTGCTCAGTTTTGAAATTGCACTTTTTGAACAATTTTTTGCATGATATCTGGGGGCCTCTATTATGTAACCACAGCTTTGACTGTTGGTTCAGCTTTCAAGCCTGCATACAGTAAGTGTAAGACAGCATCTTTTTGGCCAAACCGAAGGTGATCAAGGAATTTTGGGAGGACGTCAGTGGTTCCTCTAAGAATGTGTTCCAGGTTCCAGCATAAGTAACAAAAACATTTCCTCACTAAAAAACGTAAGCTAGAACTAAACATGCTATTGGTTGATTTGACATCAGCATGTGTATCTGTCAAATGGTTGTTGATAGATATTTTGGATAAAGAGTAGATGTTTTGGTGTGTAGTAACTCATTCACCAGGTAATTTTTCTCTCTCTCTATCATCTGCTCTTTTTCTCTGGCATGTGCTCTATGGCTTAAAGCTCTGTTTACTAGCCGTAGTAACAGCTTGTCGGGTCAGCAGTGATTATTTAGGGACAGTGGGTGTATCTGTGTTCAGCTCAGTGTGATCTTTGAACTTTTGGCATGTTGATTTTGGGTGAGCCTGCCAGAACAAGATCAGCTTCTTAGTGTTTTAAAACATACATCATTCTTACAGACCTCAATACATGAGAAGGGTCTGGCTGCAGCTGGCGCTTGCACTCTCAGACGTGCATTCTCACGTCACTTGCTTTTTAATTTTTTATTTTGTTCTATTTATTGATTACTTGTTGTTTGAATCTCTCAACATTTTACAACAGTATAGCCAGGTAGTGAAGACCAGACAAAAGAAACTAAATTACAATGTCACATTTAAGTACAATAAGGAATATTTCGATATATGTTTTATATATATATTTCATGTTTAACATGCAATTTGTCTTTTAAGTGACTTGCAGTGCATTCAGTGACAGCATCACTGAAAAAAACTGACAGCAAAATCTAAAATCTTCAATTTGCTATGCCCAGACTATGCATTGGTTTCAGGCATTAATTTTAATCCACTCATAACCCAGGCTAAACACACCTAATACTGCATAATGCCTGTGTATGTCGTCAGTTCTGACCTTCTGACAGTCTTTGCAGTACAGTACTATGGCCAATACAGCTCTCAGCATTGCTGGCATTTTTTGCATGTCAAAACAAAGTGGGAAATTACAATGGACAAGTCTGAGCATATTTGTGTGTAGTTTTTGTGGGTGTAGATTCTTGAGCGTCAGTGTGTGGGACTTTAAAAGGGTTTTTTGTTAGTCTTTGAATGGAACATTATCACACACTGCAGTTTCCTGCTTGTTCTAACCTACAATGTGTATTTTCAAAGCAAGTGCTAAACACTTTGCACCAAAATATCTTGTTACATTGTTACATAATATATTGCAGATTAAACCACAGAAGGAAGATTAATTTGTGCATGCATAAAAAGTATAAATGTTACTTCTGCACTTTTGCAAGGAGACCACGTCTTCCATTTACAATAATCTGAAGACAGGGAGATTTATAAGCATCATTTGTCATATAACAGTGCATGACCATGCTCTTAAAAATAAATGTTCTTCAAAATGTACTTGATGTTTCATTGTATGTTCTTCAGGGTGATTTCATGGGTAATTTTTTTTTCTAAAGAACTAGAGAATAAAGTCTTAGACAATTCACACAGAATGACCACTTTAAGAGTGCATTATTAATCCTGCCTTTTATTATGCAGTTTGCTTTTAAGTTTGCACAGAGGTTTTGACAATTATTATGGAATCTGGCTGGTAATTTCCTTTCCTGAGACCGTAAAGATTCTAGTGCTCTTTAATGACAGATGTACAATATTTCCAAAGCTTCCGCATAAAACTGCATTCTCAAGCCTGGACATGAGCAAACTATCTTTTTATCAGGCTTGTTTTTCCTTGCTCTTCTCAGAACTCTAGGGGAATTTTTGAGTGAATTTTCACCATGCTTGAACAAAGAAGTTTGAGCAAAGGTTCATAAATCGTATTACTGCATTCATAAATGACCAAATGCACCCATTTATTGGATCAGTAGTTATGTTTAAAACACATGGACAACAAATCAGTAAAAATACACTGGACAAAACCAAAAAGTGAGAAGTGTATCAGGTGTCACAATTCTTGCTTTCTTTCTTTCTTGCAAGACCATCAAATGCAAAGTTGCCCCTCTGGGTATAAAACAAGATATTCTGCTATCTCTCAGAAAAGGTTTGAAAGTGGTTTGATATGTTTTGTAATAGCTTGAGTATTTGGTGGGCGTGTATGTATGTGTGTGTATGTGCTGGGCCTGCAAGGTTTTTGGATCTGTTGAGATTATTGCATAACCAAATCATGTCGACCTTAGTCAAGATCTGCAGAACAGGAATGATGGGCCTGGAGGCTCTGCCTCTGCCTGTTTCAGCACAGCACTATTACGCCAACACACACACGTCTGCATTCTCACTGTGTGTGATGACAGGATCAAATCAGGATGAAGCAAGAAAACAGTAAAGCCTATCAGCAGTACTTCCTGTGTGTGTTAGTGAATCTATGAAGATGCGGTTCTGAGGAGTGAAATTATCATGTTCATCACCATAACAGTGAATAGCCATATAATCTTTAAGACACCTATAAGCTATAAATGCCAATTCTTTGCTATTACCTTCTCTACACATGGACACAAACAAAACTTCAATTAACTTCAGCAGTAGGCTAATAAAGGCTTATATGAATGTTTATTTCAAGCTCCTAAAATGTAACACTGACTGATCACATTTTCAGTAGCCTTTTCACACCTGCCTTCAAATTGATTTTAGTCTAATTTACAGTAACTTGATATTTCAACTTGATCTACAACATATATATACTATTTGCCAGTTTGCTCAGTGGGACTTTCCAACCACTTAACAGTTTTATGAAGAGAGCTGTAACATAATGCTTTGCCTTCTTGCCCTCTGATACTACCGTATTCAAGTGCTTTAAAGAACTCAGAATTACATTATATGGTGATGTCATGAAGATGTGATGAGTCATTTCCAGAGACAGAGCCTCAGCTTTCAGTTTGTCTATTGTATATATAGATATAAAAAAAAAAAAGTTGATTTTGAGTTGAAAAGGTGTTGAAAGTTGTTGAAAAGTTGGTCAATCTCACTCTAAGTTATGTATCTAAACTAATGTTGTAATGCAGTGTAATGCATTGTTATTTATGCAGTGTTTTCATAATAACACTGAGTAAGATCTATTGGTCAGAAATTCAAACCCCAGAGAGGAAAATTCATGCACTGGATGAGATCCCTTATCATAATTATGCCCCTTAGCAGGACACTTAAGGACTTGCTCGGTACTAAATATATGTTAAGCTGTTTTGGGACTTCCTTTCTAATATTTTCTAATACCACAAAATTAGTTTCAAATAAGTGTATTTTTTAGAATGAGTTTGCAAATAGTCTCATAGAAACAAGGCATAGGAAAGAGGTTAACAGTTATATCCAGTATACAGCAGTTATAAGTCATGAGTGATGGGAATTTGACCTACACCCAGCAGTCTATCCGGGTCATTTTAGTGCACTCTGGAAATAAAAGATTCACACGTGATCAGACAAACAAACAAAACTATAAAACTTCTCAACAACTGTCAACCACAGGATTACCAACCCTTCCTTTAACATTGTATGGGTGTAACTTTTTAACCTGATTTCAGCTTGACCTGAATTACAGGCACTATACTGTAAATATTATTTTGATACTTCGCAAACCAAGATAAAGCATAAGTCATGTAAGGATATAAAGAGATACCAAGTTGACACATGGTGTAGCTGAATGTTATGAAGATTTGTTTTGAAACTGTGTAGATGCTCTGGCCTCCAGAAAAGAGCCTTAAATTTGACCCATGCTGAGGGCAAGAAAGGACGGCTGTAGAGATTTTGGAGAGGGTCCACCAGCTCCCTCCCTCACCCTTACTTTCATTCTCTCATAATCCATTGGTATTTCCTTTCAGAATTTCTGTCTGAGCAAAATGTCCTCTGTCCATTTGATCTATCTCAAAAGTAATTGCCTGAAAAAGTAATTGGCTGATGTTTTGTTTAGCTTGTTTTCTTATTTATTTTACATAATTATATATATGATTCAAAACAGACTTAAAACTTCATCAAAGCAGTTGTGTTTTATTGAAATGTTACAGGTCAAACCAAATCCAAGTAGTTTAAGGCTCACTTTGTCATTTTTTTAAATCAACCTTTTGATCAGTATATTACATACAGTAAATTATTTTTTAAATGAAAAATAAAATGTAATGTAACTTTCCCGTTAAATCAATTAAAATAGTAGTTCACCTAAAAATGAATATTTGTTGAAAATATCTTCACCCTCTGGCCATGCAAGATGTTAATGGGTTTGTTTTTCATTGGAAAAGATTTGGAGAAATTTAATTACATCCCATCACCAATGGAACCTCTGCAGTGAATGGGTGCCGTCAGAATGAGAGTGCAACAACATCACAATAATCCACACAACTCCGGTCCATCAGTTAATGAAGTGAAAAGCTGCATGTTTGTAAGAAACAAATCCATCCTTAAGATGTGTTTAACTTCAAACCATTGCTTCTGGCTAAAATACAAGTCCATAATCCATAATGACACTTTTTAAAGTAACAGTTGCAGGTATGCTAGATTTCTCCAAATCTGTTCCCATTCATAACTCTTAGCTGTAACTCTTTATTTCTTAACTCATCTACATATTGAATGGCATAAGGGTGGGTACATTTCAGCACATTTTCATTTATAGATGAGTTATTCATTTAAGATGACAGTTAGGCCCTGGTATTTAGGCACAAATCTGTATATCAGCCATCTTTCACTTGATGAAAGCATAATAGACTGAACTAGCAAGTAGAATGGGCACACAGCAGATTTTAGATGCCAGAGCCAGGCATGTGCCAATTGTACAGAGACAGAAGGCAGGAATAGGCAAAGAACTGGGCAAAGAGCCAGCAAGACTCAAAGCAATGGTGTGTGTGCTTCTTCTGATTTTGCATCAGCCATTCAGAAAGACACACGTGCGGTTAAGGGGCTCTGCTTTGTGGAAAATGAACAATGGACAAAAGGGGGCACAAGGCAGAGCTGTGTCCTCATCACCCCAGAAATGTTTGCCAGAAATCCAGGTTTCTCAGTGGGTGAGCAGCTGCTACAGGTGGTTGCTTTTTCATTAGATTCTATTCATAAACCAGCTGCATGTCCAAGATATCCAAATCCACATGGACTCAGCAAGTAACTTTGCAACTACATGTCAACTAGCAGTCCTTAGAGTGTTAGTAGACTGTCTGCTTAATATCTTCTAACACTTTATTTTGATGGGTCCACAACATACAACATACTGACTATGAGAAACTTTGCAAGTATATGTCAACTTATTCTACTAACCCTAAACCTAACCTAACAGTCTACTCTGAGAGTTAGGAGAGTTAGTAGACATGTAGTTGTAAATTAATGAGAATTAGTTGATATGTAGTTGCAAAGTTACTTAGTTAGTAGAATGTCTAAAGTGGACTATCAAAATAAAGTGTAACCATATATTATATATGGTTACACACACATGTGTGTGTGTGTGTGTGTGTGTGTGTGTGTGTGTGTGTGTGTGCGCGCGCACTTGTTTATGCTACACTGTGGGAACCAAATGTCCCAACAAGGATAGTAAAACCTGAATTTTTTGACATTGTGGGGATCGGCCTGCGGTCCCCACGAGGGAAGAATTATTAAAAATAATAAATGATGTTTGTCTGAAAGTGTAACAATGCAAACAGATTTTCTGTAAGGAGTAGGTTTAGGATTAGGGTTGGGATAGGGGATAAAAAATGTTGTTTGGTCAGTATAAAAAAATAGAAGTCTATGGAAAGTCCCTACAATTCACAGAAACAAACATGTGAGTGTGTGTGTCTCTCTCTCTCTCTCTCTCTGTGTGTGTGTGTGTGTGTGTGTGTCTGTGTGTGTCTGTGTGTGAAAAAATAGTAGAAAAAGTAAAACAGAAAAAGTAGAAAATATGGCCAACTCCACAAAACATGTGCTAGCATATCGAACATGTCTTAATTAAAACCCCACAGTCCCACACAATTTTATGGCTGAAACAGTTGCACAAACCTCTTTCATCTCAACCTCACCTTTGATATACAACTTAGCAGGGAGGGAAAAAAATAAGAACAGTAGACTGGTTCAGCTGCCAAAGAATGCTCAGCAAAACAGGAAGTGCAATCAATTCACTCCAAGTACACTTCCTGCTTTAAAGGCAACAATAAAAGCCAGGTCTACAGAAGGGAGTTGTTTTGAGGGTGATATCTGACGGCCAACACTTAGAGGCTCTTACTTTTGAGAAAGTTTCACCTCTGCCGATCAGAAGAGTTTGTAGAATGTAACAGTGGGCAGGTGTCATCATGTTCTACAAAATTACACAGTGAAGGAGAAGTAAGGAATGGATGTACTTTCATTTTGAAAGGGCAGACAAGTTTAGCTGGACTGAAACTAGCTGTTATCCATATACTGTAGCTAACAAAAACTTTGTGCCTTTCTGCGGTAAACCAAAATCTATTTCTACATGATAAAACACATAGTGACAGAAATTAGTTTTGTTGGCATGCATTAATGTATTTTGGTTGATTCAGTGATTTACATAAACTGCTTAAAAACAGTTAATTTAAATGTTACCATTATAGATAGATAGATATGTTACATTTAAAGGGGTCATATGATGTTGCTAAAAAGAACATTATTTGGTGTATTTGGTGTAATGAAATGTGTTTATGCGGTTTAAGGTTCAAAAAACACATTATTTTCCACATACTGTACATTAATGTCCTCGCCTTTCTGAAACGCGTCGATTTGTACAAAGCTCATCGTTCTGAAAAGCGAGGTGTGCTCTGATTGGCCAGCTATCCAATGCGTTGTGATTGGCCGAATACCTCAAGCGTGTGACTGAAATGTTACGCCCCTTACCATACTGCGTGTCCCGGCCGGAGCGACGAGACAAAAACATTAAAACCCATTATAAACGAGGCATTTGTTGCATCCAGTGGGGACATAATTACGGATTATAATGACTTATAATGTCTTTTTACGCGTTGCGTTGCATCACGCCGCATAAACATAAAGCCATGTCTGCATCTCAAAATTCGTGTTTGAATCATCAGTGGCAAATCCTTTAAATGAAAACGTACTTACAGTCTGTGAGTCAAAACAGCCGGCATTGAATTCCCAGGATCAGGAAACAGTCCTCCATAAAATGTGCCGCACACACCTGAATATTTGGGTTGGACTGTTCTGGAACAGTGTTGTGAAAAGTGAAAGTGACGTGACATGTGGCCAAGTATGGTGACCCATACTTGGAATTAGTGCTCTGCATTTAACCCATTCAAAATGCACACACACAGCAGTGAACACACACACACCCAGAGCAGTTGGCAGCCATTTTTGCTGCAGCACCCGGAGAGCAGTTGGGGGTTCGGTGCCTTGCTCAAGGGCACCTCAGTCGTGGTATTGAAGGTGGAAACCTCAATCGTGGTATTGAAGGTGGGAGAGAGCGCTGTACATTCACTCCCCCCACCTACAATCCCTGCCGGTACAACGAGACCCAAACCCACAACCTTTGGGTTACGAGTCCGACTCTCTAACCATTAGGCCATGACTTCCTAAATACATTAGGCCACGACTTCTTTGTAAATACAACTTAACCACTGATTTCTAGTCGTGTCGTCTTTTGGAAGGCCAAACAAAGTAGTTTCGCTTTCACAACGAAACACATGGCGGGCTTGAGTGAGCGGCGGCCGGCGGCCTAGAGTGAGGGCTTGCGGCAACCACATGTGACGACCCCGGGCTGGACTCCGCTTCGTCCACGGTGAAAGCCAATCTGGCGATCGACAGCGTGAAGTTGTAGTATTTCCTCAGAGACCAGCACGGATCAGCTCCAGGCATGACGAAACGGATATCATTCTCTTTTGGAAGGACAAACAAAGTAGTTTCGCTTTCACAACGAAACACACAGCGCCTTCATGACATGGCGGCGGCAACAACAATACTACAGCGAGAATAAAAGTTACGCCTTCTTTCTTTGCGTGAACATTTGGGCGGCGTTATGCAAATTTTTAGGTTAATGACCTCACTCACTATATTGTGGTGTCTCCAGAGTACATTCATATTTGATAACAGTCTAGCAATTGCTATAATTCTGGTTTATTACTGTTTTATTGCATTTGTTTATCTACAAGTTTGAGCATATTAGATTTATTTGTTACCGTTTTATTTCTTTTCATAGGCAGAGTTTGTTGATGTCATGTATTTGACCCAGAACTTAGTGATTGGCACTTCTGAAAATATTGATCATGGTGACCTTCACTTGTTGCAGTTCACCTGGAAATCAAAGGATGTATAAGAGCATGTGACTAACCTTATGTTTGATGAAAACTGAACTGGGCATGTTCTAGTTTTAAAACTGAACCTGCATGGGCTTCTGTTCAGAAACACTTGACACTTGTGATGTGGATGAAATAGGACAAACTGTTGTCAGATTTGTGCTTTATGTGGCTAATCAGTCATGATTTTGCCAAAATGAATCTGCTTAATAAATCTACAAAATAAATAAGTCTTTAAAAATAGGACACTTACTGAAGAATTAATAAAACAATTATTCTGTTTTTAGCGTTTTTCTACTGCACTTGACCTCAGAGTTGAGGTCAAACTTGTAATTCTGCTATCAGCTGCCATGGCAGCAGCATCCAAACCAGCGGCCTAGAGGAAGCTAAGGCAGTGAGACAAGAGACCACAGCAGGAAAACACAGAAAATCAATCAAAGGCACTATTCTGCATAAGAGCCGTCTAAACTCTGTTCCTCTTTGACCTCTTCTAACAGAGCATCCTTTGAGAAGATAATAAAGCCCAACACACACACACAAACACAGTCAGTCACTACAGTAACACAACTGCAAATGACCAAAGGGAGTTTTATAAACAGTTACTGTAATACAGAGGAAGTCGAACATGCTCTCGCTCTTTGTGAAAGTCAAGCTAACTGAATGAATTATAACTGAAATTATCGTCCGAGATTTTCGCACGTTAAAAAATAAATACGATCTCATGTTGTTTCAATCACATTTATACACTGCCTCCAAAACTTTCGTCCTTCATAAAAGAATTCGGACCAGGTTCGATTTTCTACGTTTTCGCATTCCGTAGCAAGCATTTTGAAAGGATGACAAATATGAAAAAAAAAAAAAAACCCATACGAAAATTTCGGACTTATTGTGCAAGGACCTTTACTTTAAAGAGATATTTCTACATGACTTAATAAAGTAGTTCTGGTGGTATTTTGGTTGATTCAGCGATATTAAATCATATTTTTGACTTAAAATCAGTTCATTTAGATGTTACAATTAATATCCATTTCTCTTTCCATTGCACAAAAGGTTCTTTATAGTGAAAAATGTTCTTTAGATTATTAAAATGTTCTTTACACTTAGATAAAAAAAGGTTTAAAGGTTTCATTGAATGAATTTAAATAATTAAGTAAGCATCGCTGTAGGTCTAAGTTAAACATTGAAAAAAAGATTTAAATCATACAGAGGCCTAACATAAAAGTATTTTTGTAACTCCTCCTTGTTCCAGTTCAGCTGGGGCCAAATGCTAGAGTATGTGCTCCTGCGGTGTAGCATGCAGCTTTGTGATTATTGATGCTTTGGCTGTCATCAGGACTGTCATTTAGGTGTGTGAATGAAAGGATTCACCCCTTCCTATTATAGAAAATACCATCTGTGTTCAAATACCTTGCATGCCCGGACATGTAAATGCAGTTGTGTGTATCTGTGTTTAGAGTGTCTCTGTCTGTACACGTTTGTCAAATTTCTGTGTGCTTTCTAGCATACTTGTCGTGCATTTTTTACTTGATCAGTTAACGTAGACAACTGCCACTTAATATTCATAGTTTTACTCACTTATGTGATTTTGAACTTCACTTAATGTTAATAATCAAAACTCCATTTAAATTCAATCTGGATAGCTACAATTATTTTTAACAGGGGCAAATTTAGCGTGCAGTCCACAGCCATAGCTGTCTCTGTTGGTGGTCACCTCATTATGAAGTAATGAGTGCAATAAGAGAGCTTTGGAACAGTTCCTCTTCCTGTCCAGGTGCCAGACATTAAAAGATAAACAACACAAGGTGATGAGATTAATAGAGTTTAAATAAGCTTTGCATATAAGCCTAGCTTTCACTCCTAGACACATATCTGTGCCTGAACTCATTGGTTTGTGCCCCAAAATACTGCATCTAATACATGTCCACACTGGACAAATAAGAACTCTCAGTAAAGACTTTTAATATGATTTGTGCCTTTTGGTTTGTATTTTGTATTTCCTCCCTCTCCCAGAATGTATGATGCCTAATCAATAAAAAATAAAAAATAAATGATGACAAGACCAATTACTAAATGCATTAAAACTTTAAAGGCAAGTAATTTGTTGTAGGCTACTTTTTCTTTTATCACTTAAAACATAATGATGTTACAGTATGTTGTGCCTGGTTGTGAACATGAACCCTCATGTAAACCTTGACAAAATAGATAATCATTGTATCCAGCAAGGCTACATTCCATTGCATGGCTACTGTATACAAACATGAAAAAAGGCTGAGAAATAAAAACATATCTCACACAATATTTCCATTCCCATATGTTTGCAAAAGAGGTATTACTTGTATATATTATAGGTGTACCATAGTGATTCAGAATAAGACAAATATATGTTTTGGAAGATGGATTCATAATGTACCCACTCATTATATCAATTCTGTAACATAGTGAACCTTAAATAAAACAAACAAAAAACTACCATGAGTATTGTAGTGTCACGCTGTCACTCTGCTCATGTACTACATTACCCTGCATTACCCTGCTGTCCCTCTGCCATCACCTGCACCTGTCCTTCATCAGCAGTCCAATCACTTTGCTATAAAGCACAATCATTCACAGGCTGCATCCGAAAACTGAAAAATGCTGCCTTCGGAGGATGCATTCCAAGGTAGGAAGGCATCAAGGCACGTCCGAATCCAAAGTTAGCTTCACTTCATGTCTCATTTTATCAAATTTGAAGGCAGCATAGATGTATCCTTCGCTGCCTTTGATATTCCACAATTCTGTGCATTCCATTCTGTGATGGTTGAGCTAAAAAAAATAAAGATGGCATCTGAAAGTTGCTTTTGGTGGTCAGTTTGTGTGTAGATTTATAGTTCTGACTAACTTTTTGCACTTTTAATGTTATTTCTAGTATGAAATCAGTATTATAGTAATTAAATATTCATTTAGTTATAACTAAAACTCGTTCTATTTTGTTGTGGATCATTAAACCATTACGCAGCCTCAGAAGCCTGTCCGAAATCAGTTTCACAAGTTGCCATGTGTGCAAAAACGCTGCCTGCAAAGTCATTGTTTGATAGGGCAGCAAGTCAGCTGCCTAAGTTTTTGGATGCAGCCACAGGCTTTGTCTGGCCTCAACTAGAGATATTGGCTCACTCTTACCTTTTGATATTTAACTGTGATTTCATCAGTGATCTCTTAGTCATCACCTTCGTCAATTTGAATGCTCCAAGTTATCTCCTGGTGCTCCTGTCTGTGTTCCTTGTCTCGTCTCCTCCCCAGTGCAAGTGTGTCTACCTGGTATTTTTTATGTACAGGACAGTATTTTTTTTGGGTTCCCATGAGGAAAACAGCTTATAATTCATACAGAATTAAAAAAAAATATTTGAAAATTTAAAAGGTCTCAAAAAGGTTTCTGTGATTGGTAGGGTTGGGGTTGGGGTTAGGATTAGGGTTAGGGGAAAGAAAATACAGTTTGTCTATGGGAAGTCCTCGTAAAACATGGAAACATGTGTGTGTGTGTGTGTGTGTGTGTGTGTGTGTGT
>NW_015548222.1:0-4719 GCF_001515605.1 Sinocyclocheilus anshuiensis | reverse complement strand
AGAGACACACCACGTGTGTGTGTGTGTGTGTGTGTGTGTGTGTGTGTGTGTGTGTGCGTCATTGTCACCCTGCAAATATAAGAACTCTGTTAGCATTCAGTATGTTGTTTCCATATTCATCCTTTGAAGTTTCTATTGATGTTGTCCTGCTGTTCAATAAATGGTTCAATAAACTCACCGTTGTGTTCTCCAGCTCTGCCTCTCTTGTCCCTGTATCTGTACACTGCATTTATAAATAAAGACACTTCCAATGTCTAAAAGTGATTTTATTATGAAATACACAGATAATAATTAAAGCTGGTTCATGTGATAAATTAGTTATTATTTCAGTTCACTTTTGTGTTTTAAACAATGAACAGTGGGAACTAGCACAGTTAAAACAGGAAGAAATTTCAGTTACAGTGCTTGAATTGCTAGTTGTTAGATTTTAGGTATAGACATTATATACAGTATATTTGGGGGAAAAAATCTCTAATTACTCCTTGCAAAATCAATTTAGTCACTGTAACACAGTTCTTAGATCGGGAAGAAGGAGGTGGGAACCGGCGAACTTTTAAACATAATTTTAATAATAAAATAAACACAAAACTTAAAATAGTGCGACAGCCCCTCACGGACGACTGCCGTGCACAAACAGAAACAAAACAACATAAAAATCCAGGCCTGGTCCTCTCTCGTCCAACATTGTCGTCACTCCTCCTTTTATCGTTCCGGAGCTCCTCCGTGAGACTCGAGACCGGTGAGTGGTGCAGGTGTCGCACATTATCATTTTCTCCACCGGCCTCGCTCCGTTCCCACAGCTCTCGGCCCCGCTCCACTCGTCACATAACCCCATCGCCCCTGCCCCTCTCGTCACATACCCCCATCCCCCCTCGCAGGACTGACAACTCACGAGACTGCGCTCTACTCCCCCAACCCCTCTGGGGGAGCCGATCACGGCGGCCGCGGCATACCTGGGGGTAAGGACAGACAGACGAGGCGAGAGAAAAGGAGACGGAAGGATGAGGAGAGACAGAGACGAGAGAGGGAAAAAAAATTCTTGTTCCAGTTCTCAGACACACTGCCGCTCGGTTCTCCACCAGCTGGGCGACCTCTTCCGCGATGCCTGGCGGCGGCGCTGGATAGCCCTCGGTGGACGGCCCGACACTCCTCTGCTACCCGGTGGATGGCGACGTCTCCTCCGAATTTGGGGCAGCCGGCAGGAGTCCCCCGTTCCCTGCTCCTCCCCATCAAGGCGGACGGCAGCAGGCTCTGGCCTCAGGCGAATGGCGGCGACTCCTCCGCTCCGCGGCGTACCTGGGGGTAAGGACAGACAGACGAGGCGAGAGAAAAGGAGACGGAAGGATGAGGAGAGACAGAGACGAGAGAGGGAAAAAAAATTCTTGTTCCAGTTCTCAGACACACTGCCGCTCGGTTCTCCACCAGCTGGGCGACCTCTTCCGCGATGCCTGGCGGCGGCGCTGGATAGCCCTCGGTGGACGGCCCGACACTCCTCTGCTACCCGGTGGATGGCGACGTCTCCTCCGAATTTGGGGCAGCCGGCAGGAGTCCCCCGTTCCCTGCTCCTCCCCATCAAGGCGGACGGCAGCAGGCTCTGGCCTCAGGCGAACGGCGGCGACTCCTCCGCTCCCTCACAGACGGCAGCCGTCCCTCCACAGCCCAGGCAGCCGCCCCACTCATCACAGTCACCATTAAAATAATTTATAATCTATAGGTAATAGAAGTTATCTTTGGAAAGCTAATCTACAGAAATCAAAATTTAATCAAATATCATATTTAATCCAGTGATAAGATATGAGCTAAAAGGGGAACAAACTGTCACAAACGCTACTGTGAGGAGCACGGAGCAAGGAACAAGGAGACGTGGAGTAGACTTCTAACAAACAGACTTTAATTAACATCCAATGGAACTAGGAACACACACGTAGCAGGGAAAGATGAACATTCAATACCAGACACAGAACTCAGAACAGGACTCACTATAAATACACCTGACTTGACGAGGGGATGACGAGACACACCTGGAACTAATGAAACAATTAACATGGGAAAACTAGGTCAGGGCAGGCACATGGAGAGGGAAAAACACACAGATAGAGTGTGACACAAAGGGTGAAGCTTTTCTTAAAACTATTACACTTTACACTGTAAAATATTAAAAAACTTTGTATATACTCTACTTATAAGATTAATATTTTTATGTTTAATTCAGTGTTTTACTTGCCATGTCTTTGTAATTATTTATTAAATTTACTAGCAGTGTCGGTGGGCCATAAGATTATGTATAACCATGCCTTAGTGTATTTAGGCAGTCTGAACTTTACAGAGTACAGAGAGATATTCAACTGTAGCTAACTTCCAGGTGTTGACATCCAGACAAACAAATGGTTTCTGACATGAGTAAATATGGAGCAAATAACAAATCTCTTAGGGGAGTCACTGGCTAGAGATACAAGAACTCCGAATTAAGACCAGATAATTTCTCTCTGTCTGGTTGAGAGGCATGCGCATAAATGAGTTAAAAACTTGACTTGGAGGTAATTCTGATCTAGGGTCAGCAACACATAAGATGGATCCTAAATGGTGCAGAATGCCTTGTGCTAATTAAAGTCTTCTCGACATGAGACCGGTATGCACCGTTATTAAAGGGCCTGTGGTTAATTAAGCTGCAGTCTCTCTTCCTAGACACACTTTTTCAATGTAATTAACATACTGTGGCTCGCACTTTAAAGAGGTCCCTGCAAATGTGCTTTGAATATTTTGGTACACTCAAATACAACAATATTTTGGAAGACAAACATAAGAGAAATCCATAATAATAAGTTTATTATCATGTGTCATACATTATGGAATAGTCATAGTCTTGTCTACCTTTTAACCAGTTATTCGGATCATTTCAGATCAATGTTATTTCAGTTCAGTTAAATAACGATGTGGAGTTGATAAATGAATGAAATCGAAACACTCATATTAGTTACAACAAATCTGTAATCTCTGGCAAAATGAATGTTGTATACATTCTCTGTAATATATCATGTGGAAACACAGACTGCAAAAAGTGGTAACCTGCAATTGTTACTTTAAAAATATATTTTTACACGATTTAACCCATATAAAATAGGTTTGGTGGTATAAATGAATGCATTTTGTTTGATTCAGCAATATTAAATAATATTAAATTTAACATCACCATTTTTAGGTTACCATTTTTTTCAGTGCAGAAGGAAGTGACAGTTTAAAAATTGAGAACAGTGCATGTTTGTGTTGTCATGTCACTATGAGGAAGGAGACAGTTGTCTTAGTGGTCAGCAATGAACTGCATCCCATATGCACAGTCTCTCTCACACACTACAGAGCGGAATTGTAGTTGTTCAAGTAAATGTCATTACAGCTGCTGAGTCATGGACTTCTTAGAACTAACAAGTGCTTTTACTGGTAATCTTGAGGAAATGCAGTGATGAAGCTGCTTATAATGGTGTGGCACTGCACTGAAAAAAAATAATCTGAGTGGATGTAAATGTTACGTAATTAAATCTGTGATATTAACAATAAAATGTTAAGTTTGTATCGTTACATGAATATATCTAGTTGTGAATTATTCTGCATTTGTTCAAAATACAAGACATTGTGCATTTTTTTCCTTTACAAAATGTATCTACGTAATCCCAGCCAATCTTCTTAGGTACACACACATAACAAACAATAACCTTGTTTTATTTACTCAGTACAAAATAATTACTTCCCTTCGCATTTTTGGTTTGGAAACCCTGCACATTCCAGACAAAGAAAAGTCTGCACTAAACTTAAGGTAAGAATAAAGTTAGCAGTGACGTTATAGTTGGTTGTCTTTACAGTTTTCAAATTGTTGTATAAAAAGAGGCTTTATTTATGTGTAATTTGAAGATAACGTTGTTGTACGTGGACTAAACTATGGCTACGCTTGTAGGTGCTTCTGGATGACGCTGTCCTACTTGAGCTCCGCGAAAAACAAACCCAATATTTCTACATGTGAAACAAGGAGGTAATAAGCACACGATTATGATAGTATGGTTTGTGTGTGATTTTCATGTGATTGGAGCTATTTTCATATCAATAATGGATGTTTATTATAAATGCTAAGCATATATTTCAACAACATGACTAAAATCCACACTAGATCACGATCAGAAATGAATACAAACAGTCTATGGTGGTTTAAAGTGCATTTTGAGTAAACGCGTAATATTAATCTTTTAAATTGTGTTATGTAGCTTGATGCTAATTGTAGCTCTAATGCACATGTCGCCATGAGCTATTCTATTCCACAAACTAATTTGGTAAAATAATTCACATAAGGTCCCAAGAATATATATTTTTTTGTTTGGTTGTTTGTTTTTATAAAAAGACTTCAAATGTTACTTTACAAAACAGCATTTTTGTGGACGGTAATTGATGATGCACATTTGCCCTAGTATTACACAGAATATATAAAAAATATATATAAAAAATAAAAAAAAACTAACCTCTCCTGTTGTCTCCTCTCTACCAGGATTGGTCCAAGGCTTAATGAGAAACTGCTGGTGGTTGGACCAGAGATGAGACCTGTACTATAAATTCCCCTGGATCTCCCTGGAGGGCACTCTCACTCTTGCTCTCACTCTTGCTCTCACTCTTGCTCTCACTCTTTTATGCTCACTATGATCATTGCTCTGTATGTCTCTCTTTGATTGCTCTGGTGTT
>NW_015548221.1:766637-783183 GCF_001515605.1 Sinocyclocheilus anshuiensis | reverse complement strand
ATGACGCATGTACATCTCCAGCTGTGAAACTCCTCGTTTGTTTCCTAACGGCTATTTTCTTGACAAAGATGAGCAACTGCAATTGAAACCAATAATAATTGTTTGTATTTAAAAGCAATTGTGTTATAATGAGTTGATCTTTTAGCTATGTTTTTAGAGACATTTGCTGATAACTTTGCAGAGAAAGTCTTCTATCTTATTTTAGACCCAGTTTTACATAATATGTGCTTTAAGCAAAGTCTAATTTTTTGAGGAAAGTGGAAATTTGTTAATCTCACACTTTATTTCACACACTATCCAGCAAGAAAAAATTTACAAAACTAATTAAAACTGAAATAAATATGAATGAAATCTATGTAAACATTAAAAAAACGAATAAATATGACAAAATACTAAAACTTTAACTAAAATTAAAATACTAATAAAAACTAATTCAAAATAATAAAAAGTATAATAGTATCTCACTGCTACTAGAATAACCCTGATTTAAGTGATTACAAGCCTGTAATTGTATTGCGGCAGATTATGCTACAATAGTTCTTAAACACAAGCTTATCTATATCTTAAACACATTCTTATCTATAGTTCGAAAATTGTCTCACACATAATGATTGATTTCTTGTCTTTAAACGTTTTTCTCCAGGACCATTAGAATTCAGTGTAAGTGTGAAGAACACATTCATTTATCTTTAATGACGCTGATGGTCAAGATTCTATCAGTTTGAAAACAAGCACCGTTAAAAGCTTGTTGACCTTAGAATAAAGGAAATTTGTGAAAAAGGCAGTGGCAGACGCCATCCATACAAAGACAGCTCATTAAGTTTCATTTCAAATGTTAAACATGTTACATAATTTGGAAAACTGCTGATAAGAACAGGAAGCTGAGGTGATGCCAACTATCTATAAAGCATAGCACAAATCTTAATCAAACACTACAGTCCTCCGAAGGTTTTAAACTCAGCTTAAATACTTAAAAACAGCAAATCCACAGCTTCTTATATCACACAACTCAATTACATGCTGATAATGTGTCTAAATTGAAACAAATGCATTTAAAAATACACTTTGACACATCTACTGCACTGCAACCAGTTGCTCTCCATCAAGTGTGCTGCTTTTCTCCATTGTGAAACATCCTCTAACATATTCAACGTGAATTCCCATTTTTGCTGAAATAAATAGCAGCAGGAATGTCTCCTAAAGGATGCTTTTAGCTGATGTTTGGTACATTTAATTCCTGAGTCAATACCAAAATGTCTTTTCATTCAGCCTGTAATATCTAGCCTTCATGAGTAAGTGAGGTGGACAGAAGTGCATTATGGGGTTTGGGAGTCGGGTGGGAGTGTTCTTGGGGGAAGAAGTGAACAGATGCTGCAGTCAGAGGACTTGAGAAAATCTAAAACTACTTTCTATGAAGTTCCTGCACTAGCTCTTCAGAAAGTGAGTAGCTCTTATAATCTGTGTGGAAAACTTTCTCCACACACACAGTCTGCTGCCTCAAGCATTTGTTTCCTACTGTGTGTGTGTGAAACGACTGAATTCAAGTGCAAAAAAGCAACTCAACTTTTAGCAAAAAAAAATTACCTAAGAGAACACTTTTATCAAAATATGAATCTAGATCTTTTCATTATATCAAAACATGCTCCTTTTTTGCAAACAAGAAGGCATAGTTTTGCATCAGGAATGCTGCGTGCTGCAATAAAACCTCATTATCGCAATAGGTGTCTCACATCTATTCTTCATGAGTAAGTGAGGTGGACAGAAGTGCATTATGGGGTTTGGGAGTCGGGTGGGAGTGTTCTTGGGGGAAGAAGTGAACAGATGCTGCAGTCAGAGGACTTGAGAAAATCTAAAACTACTTTCTATGAAGTTCCTGCACTAGCTCTTCAGAAAGTGAGTAGCTCTTATAATCTGTGTGGAAAACTTTCTCCACACAAGACCACTGCGGCCTTTATCAGTGATTCAAGAGGGTGAAGTGTGCTAAAAGTGCAGATAAGAGGCTTTTGTGAACACTGAAGTGTATGATTTACACTGTCAGCAAATGCTTAGGGTTACAACTGCCATGTGTGTCATAGTTGAACCAGAACTGTACGACATTCTGGTTTTGCAAAGTTACATTTTTTGTTTTTTCTGGTTTTGCAAAGTGCCTAATTTTTCTGTTAATAAGAAAAGTTGGGAATCTCATGATTTTACATGGATTATTCTGCATGCAGATAGATAGATAGATAGATATAGATATAGATATAGATAGATATAGATAGATAGATAGATAGATAGATTCAGCACAGAATCTGTTTAGATGGAATCAAGCAGTTAAACCTGTGGATTTATCCATTTGACATTCAAAAATTAATAAATTAATAAATTACTAACAATACAATTAGCCAATTAAACACTTTGAAGATACATTAATATTAGATAGATATAAAGTGACGTCAGGCCAAGTATGGTGACCCATACTCGGAATTAGTGCGCTGCATTTACCCATCCAAAGTGCACACACACAGCAGTGAACACACACAAACCGTGAACACACGCCCAGAGCAGTGGGCAGCCATTTATGCTGCGGCGCCCGGGGAGCAGTTGGGGGTTCGGTGCCTTGCTCAAGGGCACCTCAGTCGTGGTATTGAAAGTGGGAGAGAGCGCTGTACATTCACTCCCCCCACCTACAATCCCTGCCGGTACGAGACTCGAACCCACAACCTTTGGGTTATGAGTCCGACTCTCTAACCATTAGGCCACGACTTCCCTAAAGATAGATAGATAGATAGATAGATAGATAGATAGCAATAATAATCAACTGATAATAATAATAGCTGTTTGAAAAAAATCTCAGCATAAAGTTCCTGTGGGAACCCATTTGATGACATTTTATATACAATGTGCAATGAATGAGCATTCGCTGAGATTAATGTACGGAGAGGTAGTGAATCAATAAAATGCGTAAAAATCAATAAAACAGACGAATACAGCATGGGAAATTAATAATATGACCTCGCGTGGTTAAAAAATGTTTATTATTGACGCCTAAATGATTTTAAATTAAATTTAACTCAAGTCATTTTCTACGTTAGACGACTCCTCGCTATAGCCCTTCAAGGAGGTTAAAAGTAGTCTAGTTTAACAGGTTTAACACAAAAAGTAATCACGGGTCTCTTACATGTTATAGACATTATAAATAACTTGCTAAAGTCCACATTATCATGCCTTTATAAAGTAAAAGACACTGCTCCTTCACTCGTGTCGTGTGCACGCACTACTGCATTCTCTTGAATCAGCATCCAACTTCTCGGTGGCTTTCTAGTCACATTCATGGTTTTGACTAAATATGCGAGGTGTGTATAATGTTATATCCCTCCACAAATTAAATATACTTCACATCAGATAGATTTCATATAAATTAAAACATGTAACCACGCCAACGGTTTCTCTGACTGCATTTGAAACAATAACTAACTGTATATGCTATTTAAAATACCATAACACAAAAACAAACACTTACCGGAGAAAACAAGGAGCTCAATGTTGAAACCAATAAAACCAATTTTGGGGCGTCCATCGCAGCTGCTTTTTCTTCCGTAAATGTTCGTAGTATACCATGGAAATAAAAAACTTTGCAATCCGTAAAGTTCTCCTGCTTTTCTCACAAGCGCGTAAAAGTAAACTCAGTCAAATTGTCTCGTCGGACACGGTGTTGACAGAGGAGCAAAACATAACAAGTTGACATGAGGGAACATCACAAAGAGCCGTGAGTGAGCAGTCGCTCATATCGTCTCTCGAGCTGCTGACAGTTCAGCGACCAATGAGCGAATCACAGTCAGACCTAGAGAGGAGCTTTACAGCTTCACTACTTGCGAGATATTGACAGTACGCGACTCATATCAAGACTGCATCACTCTTGTTCGTCATCGGCTTACGAATGTCTTTGTTGCGTTAGTGCGAAAGCAATAGATGAAATCTCAAGGTCTCTGCTCTTTGTGAACACCTGGCTGCAGAAAATGACTCGTGTGTGAGCTTGTTTAGTTAGCAGGAGGATGCCATTTAATGAAATTGTTTAATTATCACAGTATACAAAATATAGAAGGTAAGAATTACTTATAATTACGTAGAAAAATTATATTTCATTTCATATTTCACAATATGTTTTAGGTTAAAAGTATGAATTGCCTTAATTCATGGGGATTGTGACATTTTCAGTAATTAGCCTATATTCTCTCAATAATTTGAATTATAGTAATATTTATAATTAAGTAATAATTTACACAAAAATGAAAAATTGAATTATTCCTTCAAGGTTTATAGTATTATTTTAGCTTACCTGATGGTGTTGTCTTTGTATATCATTAAGCAGAACCTGATTTTACCAAGTGCAACATGTTCCTGGATCAACATCTTTGTGAAGAACCAGTTTATAGTTTTTGTGAAATTTAGGCTTACAATCAGTGGTTGGTGCTTGTAGTGTCATTCATCTATCATTTCCTCTGATTGTAGGGATTACTCATGGTTAAGGTTAGCTTTATGGTCAAGACTAAATTTTTGGATTAAAATGTTGTTCCGGGGTCAACAAAATATGCTGACCTAGGAACACATCTAATTAATATTCTATCATTTTGTATGATGTCCTGAGATAATGTTCTTCGACTAAAGAATTCTAAATAAAAAAAATAATTTATACAAATTATGTTTTCTTTGTCATTAGCAGACACATCTTATCCAAAGTGACTCTTAACTCTATAAATTGTATAATTGCTGGAGCAACCTGAGGTTAAGCGCCATTCTCAAGGAAAGGGCACTGATTGATTTGGAATGTCATCTGATGAATATTCAGAGACAAAATAATGTAATTAAAACTGCTAGAATCCATTATTCTGGATACATGTTTATTATGTAAGTGCCCTGATTAATATGTTGTTGCGTTCCGTTTCACACAGTGATCCATCACAATGCTGATTTATAGCCTCTGTACTTTTAAATCAGAAATGGCTGCAATTAGTTTAAGAGTGATTTTCAACATAAACAATTCATTAACTAGCATGAATTCAGGTTAATCAGTTTTGCTATTCATGTCTATTATATGTGTGCATACACACACAGACACACACACACACACACGCACATGCACACATACATATCTGCCTATCTGGCCATGGTCTCAAGTTTCTCAATTAAATTACATATTGATATAACAATGGTTTAGAGATAAGATTATCCTTCAGTTGTGCATGTGAGGCTGGATGCAGCTTGTCTTGTGATAAATAAGCTGATTTCTGTGTCTCAGAACAGAGCTCATTCTAATCATTTTCCATTTAAACTAACTAAATCACATTTGGTGAAAAAATACTCACTGTAATATCTGTTGACACCGCTGAGGATCAGCCACCCCACTTCTGGTTGTTCAGTGATTGATATGATCTCCTGTGCATGCAGTTATTGAGAAACTGCCATTCTGTGCATGCAGCGTTTCCCCCGAGGCTTATTATGCATGTGACATCTCATCAGACAGAATCAGTGGATCTATTTCCTGAGGATGAATGTCTGAATGCTCATTCATTAAAAGTGCAGAGTTAATGTGCCTGAGATCACATTACGGTTGCTTTGTTCATGAATACTTGTTTACAGCTACTGCTATCATTAAATTACTCAAATGTGGCTTTCAGTGATGTACAGCATCATTTATGTCATTGATTCAGTTACACAGCATTTCACATTTTATTAAGAAAACTTACTCACCCCAGATGTAGATGTAGTTTGTTTCTTCATCTGAACATATTTGGAGAAATTTAGCATTATATCACCAATGGATCCTCTGCAGTGAATGGGTGCCATCAGAATGAGAGTCCAAACAGCTAATAAAACCATCATAAGTAAAACGTGTTTTTAATAAACAAATGCATCAAGACATTTTAACAATCCAGAATATTGCTTTCGCTCATCTCAATCAGCAGAGAAATATACACAGATCAAGCACTGTTTGCACACAAAAAACTATCCAAAAGAGTTCTAAACAAATATGTCTGTGAATTTTGATGTGAGAAGACAACAGGGGATAGACTTTATTAAGGATTGGAGATGGAAGCATTATTATAGATTATAGAGTGGTGTATTTTTGGCCAGAAGCTAGTTTAAAGTTAAAACAGTGATGTTTTTATCAGCTGTTTGAACTCTCATTCTGGTGGCACCCATTCACTGAGACTATCCATTAGTGAGCAAGTGATGTAATGCTAAATTTTTCCAAACCTGTTCCAATGAAGAAACAAACTCATTCTGACTCAATTCTCAGCAGATTTTCATTTTTGGCTGAACTATTCCTTTAACAGGAGTGACTGACAATGCGTTGCATTGTAGTGTTATTCACCATATAGTTTGTGCATTTATTGTTCTTCATTTAGTCTCATACTATCTTTACTGCTTTTCATATTTAGCTTTATACCAAGCAATTAAAAGGATAATACATGAACATGTTGCATTATAAGGTCTTACCTGGGTTTATGTCCAAGACACATATTCACTCTAGGGTTTTAAGATCTTAAGGTCCCTTGAAAATGCGAAGCAAATGAGAATCTTAATTGTATAACCATTCAAGGGTTGGGTCAGCAAGGGCAGGTATATTCTTATGCAGATTTTTACCATTGTACTTATTCAGATCCGACTGAAATAGATAACCATTTTTAGGGCATAATTTCCCCTTCCTATTGAAAACCCTTGACGTTCACTTTTTCAGTAAATGCAAATATTGGTCCTGGCTTTGCGCTCATGGCTGTGAAGAAATTGCTATTTACAAACAAACATTTCGGCAACACTTTCAGGTGGCACACCTAGAAAAGAGCTCTTTTAGAACTTCAAATTTTGCTAATGGTATCTGATGTTGGTAGATTTTCATTTCACTGAAGCATCGCACTCAGTCACAAATGTCTGATTTTACCTCTTAAAACGCAACTATAATAACAAATAAAAGGCTGAATACCAATGATGTGACCCAGGCTGAAATCGGGAAAGCATGAGCAGTGTTACAAGTTGTACAATGGTAAGAAAAAGTATCTGAACCTTTTTCATTAGACTGAACTGCCACCACTAAAACCTGCTCACCTTAATAACCCAGAAGTATTGTTTTCTGTTTGACGTCACAATCATTTCATCTGTTCAGATGAAGAACTAAGGGTGAGGTTCTGTATGTCAAAAGCACTCACTCAAATTGGCATATATCGATAAATTATACCTCACTTTGGCTCATGCTAAATATAGATGAGTCTGCCTTCTATTTCCTTGCATCAGTTTCCCAGAGCTCCTTAAACTTAATGGCCCAAGAAGCCTAAAAACAGCTTTGTCACTCAGTATAGGGCATGGAATTTCAAAAACTAGAAGGGAAGACTTCACATTTGAATTGACATGCCCTTTCACGATTATGACCAAAATGTGGGCACAAGATGGCTTTCTGCCAAGTTCCTGTTTGCCATATTCCACAACCAATCAATGAAACCTGTTCGGATAAAATTCCTTTGAGGCTAAGGAAAGCGTGGGGATTCTGAAGTGCCAGACATTTTTTTTCAGCACCTCTTCACTGAAAATAAGCATCTGTTTCCTTGGAGAGTAAGTGAAAATTACCACAAAAGTTACTTTAGAAAAGATTAATTTAAATCTTGGATACGTCATTAGTGAGAATATTTCAAGGCTTCGGTAAAAAGTAACAAGCTTGTTATGCAACTGTATATGTGTGGAAGAAAATGTGCCAGTCAGTAATTAACAAAGTTTGTTGTGTTCAGGCAGAATGTCATTACTCATTGCTGTTTAAAATCACTCACTGAGACTTGTAAATGAGTTGTAATTTTGCAGTAGGCTCCAACATGCTGCTTGGTTTTAACAATCACTTAATTGTTAAAAATTATTAGGCGTCAACTTAATGATCCCGGCTGAAGTAATCAGTAATAATGAACAAAAACTCTTTCACCAGTAGTGTAAACAATCTGATGGAAAGCAGAGAATTATTCTTTACATACTGACCTTGTATAGCCTACATGGTCATGTATTTCATTAGACGAAAGCATAGCGGATGGCATTTTTGTGTAAGAACTTTAACATGTGAGCAGCCTGTTCTCATTTTACAGTCATTTCACAGTACATTATTATGCACAAAAAAATTCTGTGTTGGAAAACTGGCAAGCATAGATGACAAATTGTTCATAGAGTGAAGTGTGCAAATGACCAAGAGCTTATGAGTGGGTTAAGATTAATGTGCAATAAATAATGTATTTGTATTACATTCAACCATAAAATCAAGTGAAAGTCTTTATTTAATTGACACTTAATTTACACTTAATTTGCAACTACATGCCAACTAACTTTCATTAGAGTATTAGTAGACTGTTAGGTTAGGGTTAGTAGAATAAGTTGACTTTTACTTGCAAAGTTAGAATGTGTTGTGGGACCATCAAAATAAAGTGTTACCCAAAACAGGTATATATATAAAAATATAAATCAATGTTTTCTTGTAAATATGTATGATAAACTGTTTAGAATTTTTCTGAGTGAGTCATAATTCAACTGATTTGTAAAAAAGATTCATCAAGGGAACAAAACAAGTGTCTACTCTCTTTATGGTTTTTATAAAAGTGAGTCATTGAAACATTCACTTAACTGATTCATCAAAACACTAATTCATTCACGAACGCACAGTAGTTTATTCTGCAGTGGCTTCATTTGGAAGGGTGCAAAAATAGACAAAGTAACTCCTGTGTCCAAAATGTAAATATAAGTCTATCAAAGCAAGATCATTGTGATACTGGTCTTGTTATATGTTTCACAGGGACGTAAGAGAAGTTTCAAGCAATGAAATTTGTCAAACAACCACCATAAACCTCCCATCACACACATCTCGCACCTATAAACACAATTAGACTGGTTACAGGGCCCAAAATTACCACAGAACTGCTGCTATGGCAGAACTTTCACCTTGTCTATTTATAGAAGTAATTTTATGTGCAGTAAGCACACAATTGGAGCTTAGTGGGCAATCAAGTAACCATAATAATATGTGTTTGCTTACAGAATGGGGGCGAGGAATGAGGAGCCACACAGGAGACACTATAAACCATGTGAAAAAGGGTGCTTTGGAAAACACGACAACCTCGCACTTCACAGCGCCAGTCCAGTACTAAATAGCCTTGACAGCATATTGGACATTCAGAGGTGAATAGATATTTTTAGATCCACAGTGTTCACTAAACATTAGAAGTAAGGGCTGCATAGCTGGAATATTAAGTCTGTGAATGTTTGAGACATTTGCAATATATTAAGTCTACTGGTGGAGAAATATGCTCCTAATTTTACCAAAGTTATTCTCATTTGGTTCTCTTTAACCCTGTCTAAGATTTTTTTTAAAGTAGCACATTATGCATTAAAGAGTTTAGACTTTGAAGTCAACATGAAATTGTATTTGCAACCTATTTTTCTATGTGAAACTTTTTTCAATGAGAAAAAAATGTAGGGCAAGACTAGATTTGCATTCTCTAAAAATAGTTTTAATCGTTAAAAGTGGGCATTATGTACCAAAAAAAAAAAAAGAAAAGAAAAAAGTCAGAGGACTTGGAGATGTCAGTCAAAAATAAAAATCGTTTCAGAAGCAGAGAAGCCATATACTTACTATTTTTGCAGAATTTGAATGCAAATTGCAATGTGTTGAGGCAGTATTGTTGGAAACGTGGTTTTGGTTATTCTTAACCTGCATGAAACTTTTTATTTTTTGGCTATATTTATAAGAATCAATATTAACCAGGGCTCCAAACACACCTAAGAACCTTACTTTTTGTTTTTGATATCAATCCAAAGCAGATAGATGGGTTATCTCATGCAAGGATCGTGATTGAGAACAGATTTCATCCTGGTTTGAGGTCATCTGGTAACACCTCAGTCCTTTTTGAAGTGACAGATGAGGTCAGAAGTGAGAATGATTTTATTCCATGTTGAGACTGTGACACCAAGGGAAGGATAATGTAGTGCTACCTTTCCCATGAAATGACCAGTAAAAGTGTGATCTACGGAAGTCCAGGAGCCAGGGGTGCATCTATTTTTTCCTATACTAAAAATGTATAAAAGATTTCCAGGCTATTATTTGGCAACATGTCTTTGATGTTGCTGTTAAATCATACATTGTGGATTGCAGTCATTTACCATCCATCTCTTCGCTTCCCAGTGCCACTTCCGAATAAAAGTGGCATCTGCTTTTGACTTTCAAAAGAAGCGACAGATCCTCCCAGAGGTCATTATCCTGCCTGCATGAGAGCAGGACCCCATAGCTGGCGTACTGCAGCTTATTGAGCTTTTCAAGGGTACAGGGACAGCATGGTCACAGACCACACTCCTAAACAGCCTATTTATACGAGACTAATTAAACCACAAAGCCCTGAAGCAGACAGCACCTTTATTTCTCTCCTCTGTGTGTAACCAGTGTGTTAAGGGTTAGAGCGGCTGTGTTAGGATTCACCGCCATTAATGTTCTACCACCTGGTGTTAGAAATCCCATGGCACATGATACTGTTCCCTCTTGTTCATGGCAGATGCACTAGTTTTTTAGTCATATTTTTCTATTTTTAAAGTGTAAATTTGACAGGAAGCAACTGTCATACAAACTGTTTGCCAACATGCTCAAAGAAACTCAATTACAGTGGGACTTGTTACTTTTTGATTCAGGACAGTCAATACTGCAGCATTTCCGTAGCCTAAAAATACATCAGTGTAAAGTTAAACTCGATGTTCGTTTTACTTTCACAACTATTGCCTTCAAAAACCCATTGAATCTAACTAGCAGAGCCGAGTTTATCTCAAAGAATGCTGTGAATCCAATGGGCCATTTTATCTATTCCATCGAATCCATTTTAATTAAAAAAATAAATAAATAAAAATGATAAATTCTACTGATAAATTCTACTTTTCGGTCTTACTGACCAGAAAGCTGGTGCTCTTGGAGCCGCATTCTGAGAACTGAGAAAGTGACAGTGTAATTCTGCAGTACTGGCAGCAAGACTTAAAAGATTTACTAAGACCCAATAAATCTTAAAAGCCGTCAATCCTGGAAGGACTGATATTGACTGAATGACTACTCCAAGATGACAGGCAGTAGTTTTTGAGGAATTTTTATTTGGATAACATGTTGGGCTCTTAATGCTAAATGTCAGTGGCCTTTAATCAGCTTTACTGCCATGAGATCGTACACTTGTGGTTCAACAATTTTATATCCAGCTATAATTCTAGAGGTTAGGCTGTGGATTAACCACAAACTTTATATGATACCTAAAAGCTTTAATATTGAATGTTTAAGAAATGTGCAAGATATATAAAAATAGTGTTGTAGTCAATGTCTTAAAGGTCCCATGACATGCTGCTTTTTGGATGCTTTTATATAGGCCTAAGTGGTCCCTAGTACTGTATCTGAAGTCTCTTTCCCGAAATTCAGCCTTGGTGCAGAATTTCAGCCACTACGAGCCAGTCCCACAATGAGCTTTCCTTAGGACGTGCCATTTCTGTGTCTGTAGCTTTAAATGCTAATGAGGAGGAGAGAGGCGGGGCAACTGCCATGCTTCGCTCGTTTGCAAGCCATGATGTCTCTCGAGGAAAAAAAAAATATTGCGCTCGCCTCGCACGGTAGTAGCTCATTTTCTCATGGGCGGGCCAAATTCTCTGGGCGGGCAAAGCAGAGAAAGGGGAGGTAACCTTTCCCCGTATGACGACATAAAGGGAAGATTCCAGATTGGGCCATCTGAGCTTTCATTTTCTCAAAGGCAAAGCAGGATACCCAGGGCTCGGTTTACACCTATCGCCATTTCTAGCCACTGGGGGACCATAGGCAGGCTAGGGGAACTCATATTAATGTTAAAAAACCTCATAAAGTGAAATTTTCATGCCATGGGACCTTTAAGTTTATCTTGTATTTGCTATTTTTGAGTACATTCAATTGTCACAATTTGTAATTAAATTAACTATTTTTTGTCTACTTGTCATCTTTGTCTGTGGCTAAATTGTACGAATTTGAATGCACTGAGAGTTTAAATTAATTTTAAAGATCAATTTTATGTCAATTCTAGATTTATAAAAAGTGCCACCAATGCAAATATTTATAACTGCAACTTTCCAAACCAATAAGTCATTTATATGTATTAATCTGTTATACTTTAAATATCTAATATTATAAAAGGAGGCACAAAAATAAACAGCATTTGTCTTTAAAAAAAAAAATTAATACCGTTCTGATGATCAAATGCTTGCTATACTTTTGTTTTGACTTTATCTAAATTACTAAAAATACAAAAAGTTTTATAAAAGGGACAAAAGCTTCTCCTTTCTCTACTAGATTTTATACTTAGTATTTTCCGCAAATGTTTCTTAATTCTAACTGTGAGCCTGCTGCAAAATTTACAAGTCTAATGAGCCACAACATTTTGAACTGTTCAGCGCTGCTATTGTTATAATAGATGCTGTTCAACATAAAAGCATGCTTTCCTGTTTCTGATAACGCCTCAAGCACAAAATAGATGCAAATGCTCTTACCATGAGTAGTGTAAAAAAAAATTGCACCATTTTATACTGAGAAATTCTGACGAAGATGTTCATTAATCTGAATTATTATATAGAATGAGGTCACAGCCTCCCACTGAGCGACTCCCTATCTCATTTTTCAGTTCCTTGATGATCACAGCACCTGTAGTTCAGCATTTGTAAGAAAATCTCTAGGAAAAATTATGAAAGGGAGAAACAAAACCAATGAGAAAAACTAGAATCATTTCTGTACTGATTAAGAGGCCTGTGCCTCAGTATGCAAATAACGTTTCCAGTACGAACAAAACTGAGAGGGTTGACACACTGAGACACATGTGCATTTTCAATTCTTTAAAGAAATTTCACATGGGCCTCACATCATGGCAAAGTAAATACAATTAACCGTAGAACACACTGTTTCTTTTAACAAAATATTTTTCATCTAATATGAGGCCTGTGCAGAGAACTGGTGAAGACAAGTGGATAAAAGAACGATGAAACGATTACGTTTTTCAGTAAAATTTATTTCTACTAAATGCCCCATTTGAGCAAACAATGGCTTATCCATTCTGGCTCTGACTTATGAACGGTTATCCCCTCCATGCTAAACAAAGTCAGCATGCCCGCAACCTATTCAGTCATTTGCTACACTAAAATGAAATCACTGCTGTCTAAGGGAACAAGAGACTTGACAGGAAGTGAGATTTCACAGGCCTTTTGACATTAATGGCCTTTGGCTCTGTAAACTCCATATGAGCATAATTCTCTATGGAATACAAACTCATTCAGGCTGTGACTTTGATGATTATTTTAAACTTCCAAACAAATCCATAGTTCAGAGTGAAAAGGCAGTTTTTGCATTTTGAAACAACCCTTTTTAGCAAGTGTTGTTAAAGGGATAGTTCACCAAGATATGAATGTTCTGTCATCATTTGCTCACTTTGATGTCATTGCAAACCCATCTGACACAAAGACATTTTGAAGAATATTTTTTACAGCTTTTTTTGTCAACTCAAGGAAAGTCAGTGGGGTCCAAACAGCACTGATTGGACCCCATTGACTTTAATGTGTAAACAAACAACACTGAGACATTTGTTTTAAATATTTATGTGCTCCATTTTTGAGTAAGCTATCCTTTTAAGGTTAATGCATGTCTTTCCTTTTTATATTTCTTTTTTATTTAACTATGCATTTGAACATATTTGGCCGTTTTTGTGGCTGGTTGACTTCACTGGAACAAAGACAATGACAGTAACGTTTCATGACATTCCCATCATTTGCTCTAAGGACTGATATTAAAAAATTAATTAGCATTTCTTATGCAATGAAATGCAGTGTAGTCAGTTCAGACATATGAGAAAAGTTTGGCATTATACTGTCCATTAATTAAAACAGGCAACTGTAAATAGAACAGAACGGTGATATAACAATGTTATAAAAGCTCAAAAATTGTGCATGTTTACACTAAACTATGGGCAAAATACATTTAATTTGATGTCACTCATCACCAATCAATCACTTTTTATCTCTCGCTGCAGACCTGGAGAGTTATTCAAATACAATTTCAATTTCACTCGAGACCAAAATCAGCATATAAATGAAAGACCAAAACGTCTGCGAGATCAGAAGGTTGAACATCAACAACATGCATGCGTCATAACTTCCATGAAATAGGCACCTGATTCTGTCATGTGTTCCCTTTTGGAGTTTGGAAGCCTACAAAGATTTTCTAGACTCTCGTATTTGACCCAACTCAACCTTGAGTTTTGACGCTGCTAGAAAATTTACATTAAATCTGACTCATACAAATATCTTTGGCCAGGAGAAGCTTTTAAAGAGATTAGAGATTTTTAGAGGAGAGCAAATTCCATCAAGCTGTCAGGAGTTTCTCCAGTTGTATTAAACCCTTTTAGTAGGTCAAACAGACTCTGGATTTATTGATACAATGTGACACAATATGCACATGACAATCCAAATTAGCTTTGTGATATTTGCCAGGACACTTTAATCTTACTCTCAGGAAAAAATAAAACAGCACTGAAGTGTCCTTGTATCTGTCTTTGCTCAGTATTATCAGAGATTGTGCCAAGCTCTTAGACTGCCAACATGAAAGAGTCACTTACCCACTACTGCAAACTTTCGCCATTTGACTCCGCAGGGACCCCACGAGAGTCAATTATAGTATAGCCTCCGAAGATTAGTAGTCACTTAGTATTTTTGCAAAGCCTGTAAAGGATGATTCATACCAGGGTCAGTCATTGGTTGCAATAAAAGCACACTTTCTATGACTTTAAGTACTAAAAAAGCCATCGAAAAAAGTCTAGTGTAGTCAAAAATAAACACTGGACCCCAGCGATTTTCGTTGTATGGACAGATATCAAAATATCTTCTTTTGTGTTCTAAAGAAGAACAGGTTTGGAATATAAATAGATGAGTAAATGACAGCCAAATTAGCTGAACTACCCTTTTAAGCATGGTGGAGGGTCTCAGAATCAGCTGTCATTGAGGGGAGCCTGGTTTATTACAGTATTTACAAATTGATTCATCTACAGGAAATGACATCATCGGTATGCTCGACATAGTATAAGCATGTTTTCCAGCATTTCTGCAGCTGTTCATCAGACTATTTAAGGCAGTATATCTTAGGTTATTGCAGGGACAGTGCAGCCCAATAAACAGAGATGGTCTTTATGTGCTCTCAGGGTTTATGTGCTCTGCCCTACAGGGAAGCAAAAAAAAAAAAACTGATTTCCACTGAATCACAAGAATGTACACACGTGAATCATCTGTTTGAAGGTCACATGTGTCCAGCACTTGTGTTTATTAAATAGCACCGTCTACGTTCCTTGGCCTCCATATGATTCATGTGGTCCTTGGCAGAGAGTCTTGAATGTCTCTTGTGCTCTTCCACCATTGGCATGTGTCTAAGCACTGATCAGTCTTTTAGGGCAGCGCTTGCTAAATTAATTCAACCATTAATGTAAAACCACAAAATAAAGGACAAAACAAATAAATGAACAACTTACATCACTCTATTAGTTGCCAAATTCAGCATAGGAAAATTAAGGGACAAACTAAGCTTCTTTATTCCATTTGAGATTCAAGAAAAGCATTGATGCCAGCATATAATTTAATACACAGTAAGCCTGCAGCTATGGGTGCACATTTTTCAACTGAATTTGTTCCTAATTGAAATATTTGAAATATGAAGCATTTCAAAGTGTGATTTATTTACAGTCATTTTCCACTATTATAATTTGCCTAGGTAGAAGTTAAGTTGAGATGTGTGTAATGGTCTCTGACACTTAGGTACAACATTAAAATGTATTTATCTTTACAACAGCAATGAAGTCATATGTAAAGTGGGTACGGAAAGTATTCAGACCCCCTTAAATTTTTCACTCTTTGTTATATTGCAGCCATTTGCTAAAATCATTTAAGTAAATTTTTTTTCCTCATTAATGTACACACAGCACCCTAGCAAATGGCTGCAATATAACAAAGAGTGAAAAATTGAAGGGGGTCTGAATACTTTCCGTACCCACTGTAAGCAAGTGAATCTCAAATGCATTTAGCACTTACTTTAGTAGACATACTCAAGCAAAATTATGTCTTTTTACTTCACCATTTCCAAAAATACAACTGAAATTGCAAAAAGCATACCATAATAATTTGTTAACATTCTAATAAGTAACAAAAAATTAAAATTCATTTACTGGAAAGGTACCATGGACGTTAATGGCGCTTTTCCACTGCGTGGTACGACTCGGCTCGGCACGGCTCAGTACGGCACAGCACGGTTTGCGTTTCCACTGCAGTTCAGTACCGCTTTAAAGTGGGCGGGATTATTCACATGTCGTTATAGTTGCGCTGCCTCTACTACCACGACTCCTAAAAAAAACTTTTTCATTCCGCGTCGCCCCATCAAGCTCTCGCTGGATCCGCTCCTGTGCTATCAACGAGAGGAACGTCTGTACTTCCTCAACAGACAACGAAACAGCCACTTTTTGGTTGTTAAAAA
>NW_015548221.1:756141-765912 GCF_001515605.1 Sinocyclocheilus anshuiensis | reverse complement strand
GTTGATGAAGGAGGGGGAGGAGGAGGACAAAGGAGGGAGGAAAATGTTTTAAAGAGCATGCGAGAGTTAAGTGAATTGTTAATTTTGTTGTGATTGTATGTCCTTTTAGCAGTGGAGACATTAACAGAGAACAAAGAGAGGAGTCATCCTCAGGAAAGTTTGAGAGCAGCACATCTAATTCTTCCACGATTTTCTTGATACTCAGAGATGGTAAAGGATCAAAGGATCTGGAAACACATAGTAAGAATTGGTTATAAAAACTGAAAACAGAAGGGAAACAAGTAGTAGGAAAGAGAATGAATTAAAAGCCATACTTATGTCCCTTGCCACAACAAATGGCCAAGCAAAGCGCACAACACTGACAAGGTACGCGATACAGTACGAGACCAAACAGGATTTCAGCACGTCTCCACACAGTAAACAAAACAAGCAGTTTCCTAGCAACGACAACTGCGCTAAACACTGAGGCAATAAATAAATACACTTACGAGCTGCTTTTAACTTCTGCTGATTGACTGCTTCTCTCAAAGAGTAACATTATTTCTTTACACTGTGTTTTGCTGGCGCTTGAACACACTTTCCTGTTTATCACAACAAATGGCCAAGCAAAGCGCACAACACTGACAAGGTACGCGATACAGCAGCGGTTCTCAATTCCAGTCCTCGCGTACGTTACCCCCGCTCTGTACATTTTGTATGTTTCTCTTATTGCTTCATACGTTTGTTATACTTGACTGCAAGTGCCCTGCGAAGTGCACATTACCGGATATTCCGCCATGATTCCAGTTTGAAGGGAGCGTATATGTTCCATACAATAGGCATTTAATTGTGCGAGACGTGAATTTAAATTGTATTTATTTACAGAGGTATATTATGTCCCACTTCACGCTTCTCTATTAAGTTTCGTATGTGTGTGAAGACGCTGCTACGGTGCCCCTAAAGGGACATGGTGGTGAAAAAAAATCAGATTGAGTGAAAAAATTTGGGGTGGGAGGAAAAGATATTTGTCAGATTTTTTGCGTTCTCTCGCAAAACTTTTGCATTCCCTCGAGAAACTTTTGCGTTCTCTCGCAAAGATATTTGCGTTCCCTCGCAAAACGCATATCTTTTGCGAGAGAACGCTAAAGTTTTGCGACGGATTGCGTTCCCTCGCAAAACTTTTGCGTTCCCTCGAGAAACTTTTGCGTTCTCTCGCAAAGATATTTGCGTTCCCTCGAGAAACTTTTGCGTTCTCTCGCAAAGATATTTGCGTTTCCTCGCAAAACGCAAGTATCTTTTGCGAGAGAACGCTAAAGTTTTGCGACGGAACGCAAAATATCTTTGCGAGAGAACGCAAAAGGGAAATTAAATACCTTTGCGAGAGAACGCAAAAAAAAAATTCCTCCCACCCCGAATTTTGTTCCCACCACCATGTCCCTTTAGGGGCTCCGTACGCTGCAGGCAGCGGCGCAGCGCAAATCTGTAAATTAACACTGTAGTTTACGTCAGTGGTTCCCAACCCTGGTCCTGGAGGCACCCCAACACTGCACATTTTGCATGTCTCCTTTCTCTTACACACCAGTTTCAGGTCTTGGAGTCTCTACTAATGAGCTGATGACCTGAATTAGGTGTGTTTGATTAAGGAGACATGCAAAATGTGCAGTGTTGGGGTGCCTCCAGGACCAGGGTTGGGAACCACTGCAGTACGAGACCAAACGCGATTTCGAATTAATCAATGTATTCAATTCATTCAATTAAAAATTCTGTCATTAATTACTCATAAGACTTTCTTTCATCTTCGGAACACAAATTAAGATATTTTTTATGAAATCCGAGAGCTTTAACCTGCAACTGACACATTCAAGGCCCAGAAAGATAGTAAAAACATAGTTAAAATAGTCCATGTGACATCAGTGGTTCAACCATAATGTTATGAAGCTATGAGAATTTTTGTGCGCAATTAAAACAAAATTAATGACTTCAACAATTTCTTCTCTTCCGTGTCAGTCTTTGACGTGTGTTCACGAAAGTAACATGACACATGCGCGTGCTGCTGACGCAGGAGCTGGCGTTGAATGGTGTTGCATAAAGTCGTTAATTTTTTTGTTTTCTGTGCGCACAAAAATTGTTCTCGTAGCTTCATAACATTATGGTTGAACCACTGGTGTCACGTGGACTATTTTAACGATGTCCTTACTACCTTTCTGGGCCTTTAAAAATATCTTAATTTGCTTTCCAAAGATGAACGAAAGATTTACAGGTTTGGAACGACATGAGGGTGAGTAATTAATGACAGAATTTTCATTTTGGGTGAACTATCCCTCTAATACAGCATGCAACTCTGTTATATTAAATACAGGAAGATTCTGTATTATACAAAATGGTTCATAACTCAAATTCTCTTATGAATTCTTTAAAAAGTCAGGAAAAAAAGAGAAATATAACTGCAGAACATATTATAATGGTTTGTTGTACAAATGACAAAAAAATATTCCAGAAGAATCATTTAATATTCCATAATTGTGATCTTTGAGATACTGATGTACTTTCTTAAACATGGAGTTTCTTATTATAAGACATTTCTCTCTTGCTGTAGGCTTGCTGGTGCACACATTGCCTATAGACAAAACTGTTTGAGATAATAGGAGGCGGTTCATAGGGCAAACAGCTATGGCTGGAGTAAAAATAGGTCTTAGATGTTTCAAAGAGACAAGTCCCTGGGCCAAACCTCAGGTCAGAGCAATCACTCAAGTCACGCTGTCAGAGCGATTAAAAGATGAAGAGAGATATGAACCTGTATCTGCTGTCCAGGCTGACTGCACCTGAGCATGTGACATATGAAGTGATATCAAGCCAAACTGACCAAAAAGGATAGCATGCTCATATTGAATTGTAGGGTTTTTATTATTTTTTTAAAGATGTCTGGAAACCACCAGTCGCAGTTTCAGCATATGATTCTTAACAGTTAAAAGGATGCATCACCCAAAAATTACATTTCTGTCATTATTTGCTAATGAATTAAAATGGCTTATAATACTTTGAAAATAACATACCAGTCTGTAACGGCACTGTTTGGATTGAGTGAAAAGAACATGAAGGTGTTCGGTCTAACATCTCCTTTTATGTTTGACAGAAGAAAGTCAGTCATACAACATGAGGGTTAATAAAATTTTTGGGTGAAAGTCTGTATTCCTTTAATGAACATTCTGAATAACACCTGTGTAAACCACTGTTTGAATTAACATATTCTGCCCGTATTATAAAAATAACACATGATAACAGCATCACAAGCAAACCGATGAGAAACAGTCACAGCAAATTAAAATGATAAATTGTGTTTTTTCGCTTTAACAGATTTCACTTGTTCATCCAAATGTTTTTGTTATTCTGAGAATGAGCTCTGTTCCCAATCAATAAAAGCTCATACAGAGTAAACTGTTGGCAGGGTTGAAGTGAAAAGATAAGAAAATATATATATTTGGAAAAACATTAATTCATTTCCATGCAGAGTGTCTGCTAGTTTTGTTTATCTCTCAGTCCTCCTCTCCCTTGAAATCTCATGACATCACAGATGGCATCATGTCTTGATATCACAAACCTACATGCCAAGCAAGTGCCTTTCTGAAAGGGGGACGTGTTGATATCACTGACTGTTTACTAGATAACATCTGCAGCAACTAAAATTACTCTAACCATCAAATGGTTTCTCTGTTGTGTTTATAGCTTCAGCCTCCTACAGTGAGCAACTCAAAATAATGTGCAAAACTCGCAACGGTGATAAAATAGCAACCTGCGCAATAAGCAGTGGGGCTCGTGAGCATGTGTAATTCATATTAATGCATCTCAGGTGCATTATGAACTACCTGTGTCATGTGTGCCATATTGGGATGAGGTTTATCTTTTTGGCCTTATTAAGCCAAAACAGAGCCTGGATTTATCTGGTACCACCTGCAGAATGCTGACTTTTAAGTTTTGTTTTTTTTTTCCAGTTCAAAGCACTGGCCTTATTACTGTAGGTTTAGTCATGACCTTATACAGAAAAGAAACCAAAATGCATTTATGCAAAATTGACAACAGGTCAGTCATTTAAATAAAATATATTTACTTGTTGATTCATAAGAAATACTGTTCATTACATATATATTTATTTTGTCATGCAAAAAAAAAAAAAAAAGTGTACTGTGTTCACATTGTGCATACACATACACACAACACCTCAGGCCACACAAAAGAGCAGCAGTAAATATAGGCACCTGAGGCCTGACAGTCTTACGTAATAGACGTTTTATCACTTTCAGAGATTCTATTTTAAAGGCCCACAGCTCTTGTTCAACACTAAAACCGTCGCTGTGCCTGTGCCACACACTGGTTGAAAATGTCGCTGTCTTATTGATGATATCCCTGAAGCTTTTACATTAATTGGCTAGTTTACGACCGCAGTGAGTGGGGGAAAAAAAAAAAAAAAAAGTGTACTGTGTTCACATTGTGCATACACATACACACAACACCTCAGGCCACACAAAAGAGCAGCAGTAAATATAGGCACCTGAGGCCTGACAGTCTTACGTAATAGACGTTTTATCACTTTCAGAGATTCTATTTTAAAGGCCCACAGCTCTTGCTCAACACTAAAACCGTCGCTGTGCCTGTGCCACACACTGGTTGAAAATGTCGCTGTCTTATTGATGATATCCCTGAAGCTTTTACATTAATTGGCTAGTTTACGACCGCAGTGAGTGGGGGACGATGGACATTGCGTCCGGAATCTGGAAAGCTCCCAGATCGAACATTGAATTAAACCAGGGCGCTCAGCCAAAAAGCCCAGTTAAGCAGCTCTGAAAGAAATTCAGCGTCTTTGCACTAAAGTTCAATAAAACACTTTAGAATGAAAAATGAACTAAATGTACCTAAAAATGATAACTTAATTGAAAAAAAAGTTAGATCTTAAACGCTTATGCTAATGAAGAGGTCACAGTTGCCAGTGTGCATGAGTTTCCATTTATCTTGATTCCCAGCAGAGTACAACTAGTTCCTCACTACTCTTAAATCATTTCATGAGACAGTCTATGTAGTCTACTGAAGGTGTCAATATTGTTGACAACCACATCTGATATTACTACCGGTTCATGCATCGCACTGGAAATGGAATGTCAAGCACACTGCATTGTGAAAAACACTTATCTATGTAGTGTTCTGACATATACAGCATATTTTAGCAAATGTGATATACAGGGGAGTAACTGATTACATGTAATCTGGATTACGTAATCGAGTTCCAGAAATTAAGTATTCGTAATTAGATTATATTACATTTTAAAATGCTCACAATCAGATTACATTTACTTATTCACACACAGCAAATTCTACATAATTTATTGATTTTCCTTAATTCCTATTTTTTCTGTTTTAAAATTTCCTTTCTAAAAATGTCATACCATTTAGCTATGAAGGCTTTATGTGTTTTATTTACCTTTTATTTTAAAATAATTTACTTTTATTTTACTTTTTTAATGATTTATTTATATTATTAGCTTTTTATCAACTCAATTAAACCCACTGTAGTAATGTAGGTAATGTTCAATACCTTTTATGATAATCTCAAAAGATATCAAATATTAAAGAGTGAAATATATTTTCTTTCTCTGTGCTTTTTTATATCAATGTGGTACATTTAATGGTAAATTTAAAACAAGTTAGGTAAAAAGTCATCTGAAAGTAACCAAAAAAATTAGTCATAATACATTACCTAAAATGAGTATCCTAGATTATGTTACTAACTACAATTTTCATGTAATCTGCAATCAGTAATGGTCTTGGATGTAATCTACCTAGCACTGTATACGTGTGTGTGTGTGTGTGTGTGTGTGTGTGTCTGGAATATCAAGAATGTGGAATATTTGGAATATCTATGTCAAGCAGCAAATACTATTTTCAACACTGATAATAATAAGAACCATTAATAATAACTGAACACCAATAATAATTCTGCACCAAATCAGCATATTACAATGATTTCTGAAGGATCATGTGATACTCAAAATTCAGCTTTGCCATCACAGGAATAAATTATAGTTATTTGAAATTGTAAGAATATTTCACAGTATTACAGCCTTTGTGACCATACACTGCAGAATGCATTCCCGTAGCTCAAATAGTAGCACATGCCACCAGCAATACCAAGGTTATGGGTTCAATTACCAGGGAATACAAGAACTGGTAAAAATGTATATGCAGTGTAAGATGCTTTGGATAAATGTGTCAGCCAGATGCATATATGTAAATGTAGAAATATTAAAAGAAGTATGAGAGTTTGGGATATGCGAATACGATATTCCAAACGTGTCTTTCTCTGGTATCCTTGTATGGATGCCAAGCCTTTTTTAGCTGCTTATGACATGGATTGATAGATTAGATATAGTTTTGCACATTTAAAAGTTTTGGCATATAAACAGTTGTGACTGTTGCTTATTTTAAATGTTTATTCATGGTGCTGCCCACTTGTCTGCCGGGCTGTGATTGTACTACTGTCCTTGTATTTCCATGCTTGTTTCCAAACTGAGGGACAAGTCAGTAATTTGCAAATACTGTAAATGAATATTACTTTAAGTAAAATACAAAACAAAAAAACAATTAAGGCCAGTAACACCTAAACTGTATTTAAAGTCTGACTGTGTGGTTTAAATGTCATAGAACTCGTGCATGTGTTCTGTCAGTCTGTGACGTTCTTTCAGGCGATGTTCATTATAATATCCTTGGCTGAACTTTTCAGAGGCTTTGGGCAACTTGTTAATTAAATGTAGGGCTGCAATAACACAACATAGTGAAGCTCATGTCACCATTCAATGTCATTCATTTGCAAAGCACCTATAAACAGTGACTTTTTTTACAAATTTTTTTTTTTGTAAATGAGCGTGCTGTTCATATGAATATGCAGGAACTGGAAACATCTCAGCACACAGAGCAGTTTGCGTTCGGATGAATCATGTGTCTAGTGATCTCTGTAATAACTGACTTCCCTGTAGCAATATAGCACATAAGGGAAATAAAAGTCGTTTCACTGACTCTGGGATGTTCACTATTAATAATGCAATAATCCTCTGTTAATTAATGCCTCAGACTGTCGACTTGCAAAGTCAAGCCAAAAGTAGACATACAACCTCAGACGACTGAGAACTTTCTCAGCACGAAGAAACTTCTTACATCTGGAAATATGCTGATTGCGTGTTAATAATGGTAATAGTGATAAACAGGTTGCTGTGGAATATTTAAAAAAGCATTTCTGAAAATGAATAATGGATGAAGTAAATTCCTGTACAATTTTACTTCATTTTGTTTATCAATTTAAATATTAATTTATATACACAACCATTCAAAAGTTGTTGTTTTTTTAAAGAAATTAATACTTTTATTCAGAAAGGATGCATTCAATTGATTAAAAGTGACAGTAAATGTTACAAAACTCATATTTCAAATAAATGCTGCTCTTTTGAATGTTTCATTCATCAAAGAATCCTGAAAAAAACAGCATATCAGAATGATTTCTGAAAGATAATAGGAAACCACTGCTTTGCCATCACAGGAATAAAGTACATTTTAAAATATATTACATCACAATTTCTATGGCATCGTGAAGCACCTTTATTTTTAAGAGTGTAGTTACTCCCCAACACTGGACACAAATGCATATCCAGAGGAGAAAATAATGCTAGTGAAGGAAGGATATTCGCAACATGGTGAGGCTTTTTACAAGGCTTGTGTAACAAGGTGAGGACAAATAGGGTCAACTGAAGAAATGCAGGCAAGGTTGAGTTACAGCTGGGGTCAAATACACAACCATTTCAAAGTAGCCTCTTATGCTCACCAAGGCGGCATTTATTTGATTAAAAATACAGTAAAAACAGCAAAATTCTGAAATATTATTACAATTTAAAATAATGGATTTCTATTTTCATACATTTTAAAATGTAATTCATTCCTGTGATGCAAAGCTGAATTTTCATCATCATTACTACAGTCTTCAGTGTCACATGATCCAATATTATAAAATATTATTACAATTTAAAATAACTGTTTTCTATTTTAATTCATTTCAAAATGTAATTTATTCCTGTGAGGCCAGCTGAATTTTCAGCAGCCATCACTCCAGTCTTCAGTGTCACATGATCCTTCAGAAATCATTCTAATATGATTTGCTACTCAAGATTTTATTTTTATTATTTTTTTTTTTTTGTGGAAACTGTGATGCATTTTATTTTAGGTTTCTCTGATGAAAAGAAATGTATCTTACAATTATTGATATGAAACAGATTTTTTGTTTTGGTAACATAAATGTCTGTCACTTTTGATCATTTTAATGCATCCTTGTGCAGAACACTTTTTTCATACAAAAAAGTTTGTAATGTTGTTTTGGACTCCAGAAAACAGACAAACAAACAGACAGGCAAAACAGTTGAAACATTCTTCAAAATATCTTATTTTATGAGACCAGTTAGATCAGTAACATGCATTAAGAAAATAAATAGGCTCAATTTTCATGAATGGTTTCATGCCGACATCAATAAAGTAATTTAGGAATAGACCCTAGCAGGTGTTTTTATTTTTAGTAATTATTATTACTATTATTAATAATTTTTTTAAAGCAAGGTTTGGCTACAGCCCAGGCAGTTTAGATAATCACTTCTGTTTCTTGAAGACAGGAGCATTATTGGAGCTTCTGTGATGTCTGTATTATTGACTGTGAACACGTGTAATAATCTCTCATTCACTGGGTGTCTAAGGGATTGATTGTTGCTGTGCTCTGTGGTGATATGCAGTGAATTACATTTGTGCATGTAGCTCAGTAATTGACTCCTGTTTCCGATAAGGCGGGTAGGCTATATCTTGTCGGCTGGCCCAGACAAGTTATTAAATGAATTGAAATATTTTTGTCTTGTCTACAGAATGAAAAAAAAAAACATTTTGCATACAACCTTGGAGTCCCCTTCAGCTCTAGGCTGAAATTGAGGGGTGGTGTAGTTTGTGCACCACCACAGGGTGCAACAATCGACAAGGACAAGGCTCATGTCCACTTTGGTCCAATTTCAACTAACAGCTATAGGAAATCGATTGTCACTCTACAATGCAAAGTTCAGCATTTACCAATGCCTAAAGATTGAAAACTCAAGTGGCCCTCGGATATAAGATAAACCAGAAACAATATGCATAATGGAAGTTTGTTTTTAAATATATGAGCCATTAAATTATTTCAGTGCCTTGTCTGACAAAAAAAAAATATATCAAGCTGTTTTCTTATTGTCGAGGCATTGAACTGGGAATGTTTACCGCAACTCACATAGTGTATTGTGTATTGCAATGCAAAATTAGTCTCTAATGAGATTAAATGAGAAGCAGGCAGTTTCAGTATGTCTGTGAAGCAGCAAGACTCACACTGAAGGCCTGAATTGCCACTGATTCTGAGATTCAGATACATATTGAAGTCTGTCATAAATGTGAAGGGACTAATGGCAGATTATATCATGATTTGGAGAAACGATGGGACGGAGATGAGAGAGCTATACAGTATGAACACAGATTAGTTTATATTTAAATGATTATAACATTAGCAAGGAATCCCATTTCCGCCGCGTATAAGAAAAATAATCATGCTTTGGTAAGTAAATTATGACTTTAAAAGTTGAAATTATGATTTTAAATGTCATAATAACATACTAAGTCGTAATTATTGTATGTGATAAAAAAAAATCTAAATTAAATGCCAAAAAGTCATAATTATGACATAAGTCAAGATTATTA
>NW_015548221.1:744176-755678 GCF_001515605.1 Sinocyclocheilus anshuiensis | reverse complement strand
TCTTACCTTTTTGTAATCTGAAGAACCTTCTTTCGCCACAAAGAACCTTTTGTGAAACGGAAAGGTTCTTCAGATGTTAAAGGTTCTTTATGGAAACATTTAGACAAAAAGGTTCTTCTATGGCATCGTGAAGCACCTTTATTTTTAAGAGTGTAGTTACTCCCCAACACTGGACACAAATGCATATCCAGAGGAGAAAATAATGCTAGTGAAGGAAGGATATTCGTAACATGGTGAGGCTTTTTACAAGGCTTGTGTAACAAGGTGAGGACAAATAGGGTCAACTGAAGAAATGCAGGCAAGGTTGAGTTACAGCTGGGGTCAAATACACAACCATTTCAAAGTAGCCTCTTATGCTCACCAAGGCGGCATTTATTTGATTAAAAATACAGTAAAAACAGCAATATTATAAAATATTATTACAATTTAAAATAACTGTTTTCTATTTTAATTCATTTCAAAATGTAATTTATTCCTGTGAGGCCAGCTGAATTTTCAGCAGCCATCACTCCAGTCTTCAGTGTCACATGATCCTTCAGAAATCATTCTAATATGATTTGCTACTCAAGATTTTATTTTTATTATTTTTTTTTTTTTGTGGAAACTGTGATGCATTTTATTTTAGGTTTCTCTGATGAAAAGAAATGTATCTTACAATTATTGATATGAAACAGATTTTTTGTTTTGGTAACATAAATGTCTGTCACTTTTGATCATTTTAATGCATCCTTGTGCAGAACACTTTTTTCATACAAAAAAGTTTGTAATGTTGTTTTGGACTCCAGAAAACAGACAAACAAACAGACAGGCAAAACAGTTGAAACATTCTTCAAAATATCTTATTTTATGAGACCAGTTAGATCAGTAACATGCATTAAGAAAATAAATAGGCTCAATTTTCATGAATGGTTTCATGCCGACATCAATAAAGTAATTTAGGAATAGACCCTAGCAGGTGTTTTTATTTTTAGTAATTATTATTACTATTATTAATAATTTTTTTAAAGCAAGGTTTGGCTACAGCCCAGGCAGTTTAGATAATCACTTCTGTTTCTTGAAGACAGGAGCATTATTGGAGCTTCTGTGATGTCTGTATTATTGACTGTGAACACATGTAATAATCTCTCATTCACTGGGTGTCTAAGGGATTGATTGTTGCTGTGCTCTGTGGTGATATGCAGTGAATTACATTTGTGCATGTAGCTCAGTAATTGACTCCTGTTTCCGATAAGGCGGGTAGGCTATATCTTGTCGGCTGGCCCAGACAAGTTATTAAATGAATTGAAATATTTTTGTCTTGTCTACAGAATAAAACATTTTGCATACAACCTTGTAGTCTCCTTCAGCTCTAGGCTGAAATTAAGGGGTGGTGTAGTTTGTGCACCACCACAGGGTGCAACAATCGACAAGGACAAGGCTCATGTCCACTTTGGTCCAATTTCAACTAACAGCTATAGGAAATCGATCGTCACTCTACAATGCAAAGTTCAGCATTTACCAATGCCTAAAGATTGAAAACTCAAGTGGCCCTCGGATATAAGATAAACCAGAAACAATATGCATAATGGAAGTTTGTTTTTAAATATATGAGCCATTAAATTATTTCAGTGCCTTGTCTGACAAAAAAAAAATATATCAAGCTGTTTTCTTATTGACGAGGCATTGAACTGGGAATGTTTACCGCAACTCACATAGTGTATTGTGTATTGCAATGCAAAATTAGTCTCTAATGAGATTAAATGAGAAGCAGGCAGTTTCAGTATGTCTGTGAAGCAGCAAGACTCACACTGAAGGCCTGAATTGCCACTGATTCTGAGATTCAGATACATATTGAAGTCTGTCATAAATGTGAAGGGACTAATGGCAGATTATATCATGATTTGGAGAAACGATGGGACGGAGATGAGAGAGCTATACAGTATGAACACAGATTAGTTTATATTTAAATGATTATAACATTAGCAAGGAATCCCATTTCCGCCGCGTATAAGAAAAATAATCATGCTTTGGTAAGTAAATTATGACTTTAAAAGTTGAAATTATGATTTTAAATGTCATAATAACATACTAAGTCGTAATTATTGTATGTGATAAAAAAAATCTAAATTAAATGCCAAAAAGTCATAATTATGACATAAGTCAAGATTATTACAATTATGGCAAAAAGTATTTTTTGTCTCATAATGACTTTTTGTCATAATATCAATTTGGTATGTCAGAATTTCGACTTTTAAAGTTAAAACTTAGTTTGTCTACTACTACTTTTAAAGCATCATAAAGCGTGATATTTTTCCTACATGGCGGAAATGGGCTTCCATACATTAGAGTCATTTGAAATATAATTAGATCAAATTTTTTAAGAAAATCCTTTACAAAATTCTGTACAAAACTCACCTCTGCGTGAAAATTCACGGTGTTGTTGGAGCTCTCTGTAACTATACATAGATGGAGAGTTATGGATGATTTCCAGGGAGTTGCTATGCGGTTGCTGAGTGCTTTGAGTTGTGTGAGTGCTGGTTTGAGTGCTGTAAGCGATGTTTCCCGTTCTAGAACGTCTGATTTCAAGCGATTCGGTCCATCTAAATGGCTAAACAAAAGATCTTATATAAAGATGCTGGTGTTATTATACATCTTATTGTCATGTCAATTTCATGTATTTTATACTGTTTGAGAAGGAGGTAAAAATGTGTAACAGATGTAATGTCAAAATCCAAAAATAAGAAAGCAACTAAAACAGTTATAAATATATATAAAAGGGTGCTACATGGTGCTGATTATGCAACCTCCAATGTATGTTTTTCTATAGGCTCATATAATTATATAATACTTTCTAGTGTATAATTTATGGTAATTTACAGACTCTTTTTGTTATATATATATATATATATATATACATACATACATACATATTACATTATGTTGTAATGTATGTACAACATTTGTGTTATGATGAAATGTTGTATATATTATTCGTTGACAGACCTAATAAAAAAGTAAAAACAAAACAAAAGTTTAAATTTTTTAGTTTACAGGGACAAAACTGTCACATTAGCATGATATCTTAGTAAAGTTATCTCAATAGCATCTTTCAGGGAGTAGGATCATTTTCTCCATAATATTCCATAAACAAAAATTGCCTCAGGCACATTTATGTGTGTTGTTATGTGATGTAGTGTGTTTCAGGTGGTTGCTAATACATTGCTAGGTGATTATTATGGTGTTCTGGTGGTTACTTGCCTGACTAGTTCTCCACTAGTTAATCATTTTATCATCCTCCAAAATAAAATCATGATAGCTCCATCAATGTTTAGAAAAAGGAAAAAAAAAAAAGTTCTAGAGAAGAAATAACAATAAAATGCAACCCTGACAATTTAAGTCTTACTTTCCTGTTATTTCCCAATATGACAATTTTTTTGTCAGTGGCAAGCCTTTATGATTTGTATATAAATGAGCAAAATTACATTTTTGCTACAAATTTTGCTTTTTCTCTGTAAAAAAACAGCTGCAGCACTAAGAGCAGAGAGGATAAAAGGGATCAGCGTTCATCTGTGTAACAGATTAGTCTTGTTAAGTGTCTGACATTGGGAATTTCCTTGATTTGTTTGATGCTGCCAAGTCTGCCATTGAGTTCTAAGCGACCGCTTTAGTAAAAGATGCATTGTTTAGCTGATTTGATTTTAATTGGCTTAGCTGAAACTAACAGATGTGCGCAGCACCAAGCGAATGGGTTTAGAGATTTTCAACAATGGAAGGAAGTTACATTATACTCTGGAAATCCTTTGATAATGTTTGCTGCCAGAATACTGCTGTTCCTAAAACATACACTGCGATTAGCGCCTTCGTAGAATCAGTTCTGATAAGAATAGTACTCATATTGACATACAGAAAAGGTTTTTACCAGATTAAGATTGTAAAAGGTTAAAGTTGCATGCTAGTGAGCATAGCAAAGTGTACACAACATGGCTTTGAAATTGCCTCAGGCACATTTATGTGTGTTGTTATGTGATGTAGTGTGTTTCAGGTGGTTGCTAATACATTGCTAGGTGATTATTATGGTGTTCTGGTGGTTACTTGCCTGACTAGTTCTCTACTAGTTAATCATTTTATCATCCTCCAAAATAAAATCATGATAGCTCCATCAATGTTTAGAAAAAGGGGCATTTTCCACAACATTCAATGGGAAATGTGGAAAGTCATTCCATTAAACACTGCTAATCGCTTGGTTTGACATATCTTTGGTCTCCAGTCGACATCAGTCAGCTCTCTGATGGGTTTTTCCAGGGATCTGCTCATTTTTCTCAACCAATTGTCCTCTAAAAGTGGAATGACTGGATCCACAGGTGGGTTTGCATGATAAAGAGTGAATTATTGATGCCCGTAGCTACTGCTATTTCAGCACGATAACAAGTGAGAGACGGCAAATTGTCGACTTTTTCACAGTTCTGCTGATGGGGGATTTACTGTGATTAAAGTGACACTGATTAATTGAAACATTTCCAACCTTTGCTAAAGTTTGATTGGACAAAGTAATCCCAAATTTACTAGAATTTGTGGTAAACAAACCATTTCTCTTTTTAGGCACACAATGAAAGAGACTCGTGTAGATTGGTTTGAAAACCTCAGGAGGAGGATGGGGGTATCTTAACTATAACCATATGCTGGTTAAAGCAAGAATAATTTATTATCTTTATAAACAAAAGGGGGAATCTTAACTATAACCATATGCTGGTTAAAGCAAGAATAATTTATTATCTTTATAAACAAAAAGTATCTGTGTTATCACTACCACACTTGTTTAACATATTCCTAGCGGCGCCTTATGGCCAAGGGATAAACTTGTGTGTCGTAAAGTGTTACGATTTGCTATGAAAAGCCATTTTAAGGTATTTTGTGTCATATTTTTCATGTTGCGTTCCCACTGCATGTCTGAGGTTAAAAGCAAGCTGCATAATTAAACGATAGAACATCCCTTGGTCTTCACAAAAAGGATTTGTATGTGACAAGGGGGGAAATGGTGCTCAGAAGTGAATGTCACACTTATTTTTAAATGTTAGAGAGACAATAATGGATAAGTCTTAAGAGAATTTGTGGTAAACAAACCATTTCTCTTTTTAGGCACACAATGAAAGAGACTCGTGTAGATTGGTTTGAAAACCTCAGGAGGAGGATGGGGGTATCTTAACTATAACCATATGCTGGTTAAAGCAAGAATAATTTATTATCTTTATAAACAAAAAGTATCTGTTATCACTACCACACTTGTTTAACATATTCCTAGCGGCGCCTTATGGCCAAGGGATAAACTTGTGTGTCGTAAAGTGTTACGATTTGCTATGAAAAGCCATTTTAAGGTATTTTGTGTCATATTTTTCATGTTGCGTTCCCACTGCATGTCTGAGGTTAAAAGCAAGCTGCATAATTAAACGATAGAACATCCCTTGGTCTTCACAAAAAGGATTTGTATGTGACAAGGGGGGAAATGGTGCTCAGAAGTGAATGTCACACTTATTTTTAAATGTTAGAGACAATAATGGATTAAAGTCTTAAGCATCTATCTATACACTTTACAAAAATGGAAATGTCTGATGTGTATATCTATTTTTCTTCTTTCACAAATACATTTTTACTTTATAAAAAAGCAAATGCAGTGGCTTCTGTACCTCTTTGCTCTTTCAGAACTGAAGGAGTACAAAATTCAAACTAAATGTTTTTTACAAGTCTATACATAAATACATTTCCAAACAGGGCAGTAGAAGTAGAATCAATATTCCAAACACAAATGCTGTGAAATCACTTGCATGACAATACACTGATCAACTGTAAATGAAGTGGTTACTAATAAAATGAAGATTTTACTTTTTCTTCTTCTTTTTTTATTACATGTACCTCAAATAAACAGCACTACTTTTAGCATAAAAAGAGGCAAAGTTGGACATGCACAGCAATGTAATATAGCAGAGGATCTGCTGACCTCTGCTGACAACCCGACAAAATTGTTCTGAATAGCTAGACAGTTGCATTCTGAGGGAAAATCAAAGACAACATAAATACTACAGTTGAATAGAATACCATTGAAACCATAATTACACTGACCTATCATATGTAGTAACCCGCTATCCACGGTCTTACCTGTGGTTATGGTTTTGCTATTTCAAATTCTACAGTATGAAAAAAGTACTGTAAATATTCATTAGATCAAGTACGCAGTAGTCAAAGAGTGCTGCAGGGATGACGTATTTTTGAAATAATAATTTTGAAAAATAACGCATATGTTATGTAAATATAAAAAGCAATTATTGATTGTAATTAGGTAATTAGCCAATTTGTACATGCGAATTAATCGCTCAATCGCTGCTTTGTTTATGGTTTATATATCTGCAGTCCTATTTTTGGTTTCTCTTTTTGAATGGCGAATGTAGACTACTGCCTCATGCTGATATAGACAGTTATTTACGCATGTGCTCGTTGGTTGCTGGTTTTAGTTTTAAGGTGTGTTAAAGCTCAACTTTATAGCCCAGACTCATGCATCATGAGGTGACAACACAGTCTGCATTTGCCACCACTAGCACTTTGTTGTCAGTTTGGTGTGTGACGGCCTTTAGAGGTTCAGGCCCAAGTAGGGGGAACACCTTTCCTGTCATTATTGTACCTATGAATACGTCACTCAACAAAAGGCTGCTCGGGCAGAGTGTCACCATAACCTGGCTACTACACCTGATATGTAAATTAGTCTTGTGTGTTGATTTAATGCATTTGTAATGCGTGTAATGTCATTACCTTTAGAGGCTGGGGGCCACAGGTGAGAGAACCACTCATGCAGGTTGTTCCAATCCTCTTCCTCCAGGACAATAGGCTGCAGTGGAGGCCCACAGAGATCGCACTGCGCCAACACTCGTGGAGCCTGTCGCACATGTGGCATCACTCTAGACGATGGCAAGTCTGAAAATAAGAGTAGTGATGGTTACAAACATGCTGTTAAAGCTGCCAGCTGTAGATCGATTTTCTCGATAGACACATGGTTCTGTGGTACATTCAAATCACTGTATGTTTGAGAGGCCTGACAGAGTTAAACAGGCCCAAGCAGTCATACGAGTTTGAGTTTGATAAACTTATATTCGCAATTCCACTTGATGGCACAGAAATGACAGACTGCAGGTTTACAATATTTTGCACATGAATACTTACTAATATCATCATCCTCCTCATGTCGCTGAAGCTCAAGCATTGATGACGGCCCACTTCTGAAAGCCACGTCACTACACAAGCAGAATTTTAAATTGAGTGATTATTTGCACTGGCCACACAACAGTTATTTTTATCCTAATAGTCTGCTGCAGGGGTTAGACAAAGGTAAAAATATAATATATAACATCAATAAAACCAACTCTTTTATTTTAATATAGTTTATTCTTATGATGGCAACTTTCAGAAGTTAGAAGCCATTACTCTAGTCTTCAATGTCACATGATCCTTCAGAAATCATTCTAATATGCTGATTTGGTGCTCATTAAACATTTATTTTTATTATTAGTTAATGTTGTTGTGGAAATTGTGATATCGTGAGCATTTATTTAAAATATAGAAATCATTTGTAACGTCATAAATGTAACTATTGTCACTTCTGATTGTGTCCTTGCCGAACTGAAATATCAATTTCTGCTTTCATTCATATAATTATTGCATTATTATATTAAAATTATTATTGCTATATATACTAAATTGATACAAAAAAGACCTTGTATAAAATCTATATTAAATATATAGTATGCATTACAAGATAAACTGCAGATGTATTTGCAGTATTTACACTCATTTGTTTAGGCCAGGTATCTGCCTTTAATAACTCAACTTACACATCAGATAATATGTTGGGTCCCCTGGATACTCGGACACTTGGTTTGTTTCTGGTCCCTGACGGCTCCTCAGTAACACCACTGGTGAAGCCAAAAGAGGCACGGCTGTTTCCCTGCAGCTGATCATCACTTTGGGCCATATTCTCACTCGAGTGATCTGACTGGTCCTCAAGAGAGTGAAGGAGGTTTCTGCGTCCCTGTTTTCTGCACCTTAGTCCACTTTTTACCATGTTTTCAGGTTTTTCAGAAGCAAAAATAGCATTCATTGAGGCTAAAGATCGTTTGATTGATTTTGGCGTGGTGATGATGTTTCTTTTTAGGCTCCTGGTGTGATTCTTTGTTTTTTGTGATTTCATTGAATTTCCATCCTTATTAATCACACCACGTAGAGGAGTATTTGTTAGTTTGGACTTTTGTGGAGGAGAACTGCGAGGTGTGGGAAGCCCATCGGCTGGTTCCTGAGACTGTGGTGCCTCCCACCAATTAGAAGGAGCTTTTCTTTGTCTTTTCTGTGGAACGTTGTCTGGCACAGAACTGTCTGGTCTTCTAAGAGAAGATGAAGTCTGTTTCTGTGCAGATCCAGATTCACGCGAGTAGACCCAGTCAAACATTCTCTTCTCACCTGTTTTATTTATAGGAAGAAACAGTAAGTACAAAAACTTAAATCAACAGAAGTACAAGTTTGGGAATGAGTTTACCTCTAAGGAGGTTGTGCTGTCTGTTAGGACTACACAATTCTGGACTAATCTCTGCATCATTCTCATTCGGAAAAGCTCCCACTTCCTCTCCTGGTGATGCCACTTGAGGTTGAGTGGGTGTTGATTTTGGTTTCCTTCGACCACCTGTTTTCTTAGTAGTCTTCTGCTCAGCTCCAGCATTATGTCCATCGTCACCTGCTATTGTCTTTTTAGCACTGTCCAACACATTGGGAGTCATCTGCTTTTTCTGATTCCCCTGGGCAGGCCTGATAGACTGCGTTTCCTCAGAATCAACAGCAGCTTCTTGCTTTGTTGATGCTTTAGTACTGGCTTTCGGTCTTTGTGCCGTATCCAACGCTTGCTTTGGCTGAGACTCTGTGGTACTTTCATTCGGGCTAGAGAGCCACCACTCTCCTGGAGGTCTCCTTTTCCTCTTGCAACACATAGGACTGTCTGAAGAAATGTCGGATGCTATTGTTGGTAGATCCTGTGATTTTGGTTCCACCCTTTTTGTCTCTTTTCTCTTCTGTTTTTTGCCTGGATCCACAGCATCTTCCTTGGGTGAAGATCGTTTATTCACAGCTACAGTGCAAAAAAAAAGATTGTAAGTTTTCATGCACTCTGCACTGATGGTTATTAAGGATGCCTAATCTCTGAGTTGGGAGTGTTAGATGTCTGTCTAACCAAAATAATAAAAAATATGCTTGGTGTAATTACCAGTGCACTGCATAATTTAGCAAATGTCGGAGGAACTAACCTGTCGTTTGTTTCTCCTTTCTTAAGGATGCCTAATCTCTGAGTTGGGAGTGTTAGATGTCTGTCTAACCAAAATAATAAAAAATATGCTTGGTGTAATTACCAGTGCACTGCATAATTAAGCAAATGTCGGAGGAACTAACCTGTCGTTTGTTTCTCCTTTCGCTCATTGAGGGCAGGTGAAGGTTCATGCTCTTGCTCCTCACAGGAAGGATCTATCTGTTCCAACTCTTTTTGTTGTTTAGAAGTTCGTTTCTTTGTCTTAGAAGCAGTTTCCTCCTTTTTGTTATTCTTTCTTTTTCTGTTGGATTTTGTGGAGTGATGATCTGCTGCAGCAGTGTCTTTATTGGATTCCTTCTTAGCTTTTGGTCTGGGTCTCTCCTGTTTAGATGATTTTGAGGATTTCTTTGTGGCTCTAGACTCAGGATCTAGGATTTCTTGGCTGCCACCTGTATTTGTTTCATCTTTGTCAGAAAGATCAACAGGCTCAGGTGCCTTGCTGTTCGCACGTTTCTTTCCTGTAACCATCACACAAAGAAATATTTCAAATATAAATCACATGTAACCTTTAAATGTATCATATAATTTTTCATTTATGAATGTATTATAAACGTAAAAATAAATGTATTAATAAGGTATATGCACTAATATAGTGCCCTCAAAAAGTAAAAGGTATGAATGTTTAAATGTGTCAAAGGACTGACTTCATACATTCACTAAACATAATTTTGGGATTAATTGATTATAAATATTGGTATATGATTATTAAATATGATTCAGAAAAGGTAATAATACTGTTGAAAAGGTTTGGGGTCACAGTCAGACCTTTTTTGATTTTTTTTTCAGCAAGGATGCATTAAATTTAAATTAAAATGCTGTTCTTTTGAACTTTATCAAAGAATACTGGGAAAAAATGTACCATGGTTTTTACAAAAATATTGTTAATAATAAGAAATGTTTCCTGAGCATGATTTCTGAAAGACCATGTGACACTTTTTACTGGAGTAAAAAAAAATCATTTTTATACACCATAAATCTAAGATTTCATAAAAGTGTGATTTACCTGTTGACACAGTTTTGCGTCCCTGTACAGTTTGAGAAGAGGTCTGATCAGAAATTCTGTCCTCCAATGTTTCAGTTACAAGGTCTGCTCCATCCTCAACACTATCATGAGTCACAGGGCCTTTGCCACTCTTTTTTGAGGCTTTTCCACGTTTTTCTTTCAGTTTCTGTTTACCAGACTCCATTTGCACTTTGTTTCTTTTGGCATCCTGCCCATGCTGATTAGTCGTATCTGTTTCACTCTGTGAGAGTTGATCTGTAGAGTGTGGCTCTGTAGGAACATTCTCCTTTGCGGTGTCTGCTGGGACAGGTCTTTTGTTCCTGCTGACCTCTGCCTTGCGAGGGATGACAAAAAGAACAGGAGCCTCGTCGTCTAGGATCATGAAATCCTCCTCTAAATCTACAGGTGGAGGAGCTGGAACTGCTGCTGGTTTCCTGGAACTCACCAATGAAACCATGTTACAAAAAGTAACAATGACATGTGGTTTAAAGGGTTAGTTCACCCAAAAATTACTTTCTTCTTCCAGACAAATCCAGTCGGAGTTATATTAAAAATTGTCTTTGATCTTTCAAGCTGTTTAATGGCACTCAGCGGGTGTTGCAGTGCATCAGTCCAAAAGAAGTGAAATAAAAAGCACCCATCCATAAAAAAAAAGTGTCTCACATGGCTCCGGGGGGTGAAAAAAGCCTCCTGTAGCCAATGTTGGGCAGTAATGCATTACTTAGTAACTTTGATAACTTTTTTAGTAACGGAGTAATTTAACGCATTATAATTTTCAAAATAGTAATTAGAGTATAGTTACAAGCCGAGGTCTCTATACGTTACTGCCGCGTTACATTGCTGATAGAATGCAGTGTTTTATAATCTAGAGATTGTAAAAAGAATGTAGCACACGAGTCAAGAACCAGTGGATTAGAGACCTGCTCCCGCGAGACCCGACGCAACAGCAGTGCGGCGCGGGAGAAGATGGGTGACTGCTGGTGCGGGCGTAGACACTCGTGTGTGTGCGGGATGCGGGAGAATAAAATGATTCACGGGACTCCCGCAAAATAGAAATATCTAAACATAAAATATCTAAAACAAATAAATTGTTATTCATCTATTGCACAAAAGCAACATGAACTAATATAAA
>NW_015548221.1:733499-743075 GCF_001515605.1 Sinocyclocheilus anshuiensis | reverse complement strand
TCTTGGCTTATATCGAAATCCTCCGACATTCTTCTTTACAAATCCTCGTTTTGTACTTCTAATTCATGACCATTGTTTTGTTCTCTCCCCTGCGTCTCCGCGTTTTTCACTTCTGAGCGGCGCATGCGCAACGCCGATCTCAAATTTTTGGGTGAACTAACCCTTTAAGATCAGAAACTAGGGGTGTAACGACTCGTTTTCTCGATTACAAACCTTTACAAACCTGAAACATGGCTTTTTGAATCGTGAATTGCCAATTTCGGACAGTAATCGATTTAAAACGCTAAGAATTGAATGAATCACGATTTCTATAGCGATTCAATGCTTTCAAAATATATACACAGTAAATTACTACAACGAATTATTGAAGACCTTGAACAGTGTTCGTGCCCTCGCTCACTGACATTTTTTGAGCAGCTGATGTGTGATCTCTCCTTAGTAGGCTACTCGTGGCCAGTAATGCTAAAGTGAAGTAGTTTTACTTTTCTGTAGTTTTTCAATGGCTCTCGGTCATACCGACGACATTACCTGAGCAGTCGAAAGCTGCGTAGGCTATTTATTGCATGGATGAAGCAAAAATGTAAGTGTCTAAAGCATACGCACAGTTCCATTGAATGAGAAATGTGTTTTAACAATGTTGTTAAACCAAATGTACAAAGGAAACCGTGAAAATAACCACAGCTTTAACAACAACCTTGAAATAAGAGCGCAAGGTTTATCTGATAATCAGATGCATGAAAGTAGCGTTCGTTGCTATAGAAAACAGACATCGGGCGCGTTTTCTTTCAGAATCATCATTCGCCGAAGGAGAGGAAAAGTTAAACACTATAGCATTTAATTTGATGAAAATGAGAAAGAAGTTTTCGCACTGAAAGAGAAGTGATCTCGCGCTCATAGAACTTAAGACATGCCAGGCTATATCTGCAGCTAAACTGAATAAAAAGCAGAATGAACGGAAACATTAAGATAATAAACGCAATAAATAAATACAATTTATGAATAATGCATTGCTAATTGACATAATTTATTACAGTACAGAAACTATAAAGTATATTTCCTACCTTATTCTGTGCAGAAAATTGAAATAATTGTTTGTCGTATTTAAAACAATCATAAAATTGCCATTAGGAAAAAATTATAGATTAAAAATGATTGATTATTGTCCAGAAGTGTATTTGATTTCTTATAGCAAATTCAAAGTAAGAGATAAGAAAATAATTCCTTGTAAACAAATTAAAATACATACATACATCAAATTATTGTATTTGATTTTTCTGTCACTTCTGAAATGATGGCTACGCCACTAGTGTGACAAAATGTTAGCATATACATCATACTTTTAAAGCTCTTTTTTAAAATCTTGGCTTACATACATTTCTACATATGCCATGTCATGCCATAGCATCATTAAACTAGCATCTAACAATGGACAAGTGTTTTTTTTTCTCTAACCTATGGTTCTGTAACCATAAAGGCTGCCGTGTAATTTGCCCCCTGACTAAGCATTTAAATAATCCTGTGAATGCACTTAAAGAATGCAGAATCAAATCGTTAATCAAATCGAATCGAATATAATTGTAAATCGAATCGATTCGTTCTGAATTAGCAAAAATCGTTCTTGAATCGAATCGAAGACTTATGAATCGTGAATCGAATCGATTCGCTGTCTACCCAAAGATTCACAGCCCTATCAGAAACACATTTAAACTCACCGTGGGGATTTAGGCATCAAGGCCTTATTAAGCTTGTGCTGGAAAGACAATCCTTTGCCTTGATCCTCCACCACCTGATTCTTGCATTGCTCCACCTCTTGAAGTTTTGGTTCACTTTTCTGAACCAAAACAGGAGAAAGTTGATTCTGATTTTTTTCCCTTAATAATAAAAAAATTTGAAGATTTAATAAGAAATCTGCAGCTCTAAATAGAGAGAACAATTCAGTTATAACATTAGAAATGGTACCTTCCTTACATTGTTAAACCTTCCTTAGTTTCTGGAGCTGACTGTGTGGCTTGCTCTGGCATTTTAGTGGTTTTCGCAGGCTTCATACTGAAGAATAAACATTTTAAGTTGAATTTGTTTTTATCATAATACAAGAAATGTGATTATATATTTTAAATCCTATTAATATTATTTATAAGAAAGGTTAAATTCAATGTTGATGAACAATACTGTTGTTACACATTAATATCTGACCTTGATAAAGAACCAGCAGTTGCTTTAGTAGTTTTTCTAAACTCAAGCCTTTCTGGTGGTGAAGCCAGAGACCCGCTATCCCTTCAGAGCAGAGAAAATAAGTGAACAGTTAGACAATAAATCAAAAACAGTAACATTTATGACTCGTTTTATTCTTACCCATTAACAGATTCCTTGACCGGTTCTGACTGCTGAGTGCAGGACCCCTTGCTTAAGTCTCCACCAATGGGTTCCTCATCCTCAACAAAGAGAAGAGGATCAGCCACAGGTCTGACTCCATCCACCGTTTCATCCCTCTCTGTTGCCAAAGCAATAGGGCTGGATGTCTTTATGGGAGCAAGTTCTTTAAATGGACTCTCTTTGTTAGGATTGAAAGAAATATGACAATTATTACAGATGCTAAGCAGGTATGAGACAGGTGAGATATGCTAAATAATTAACTCTTTTTTTCTGCTTTCATGGTCGGGCAAGTAGTTCAAATTTCTACTTGCATTGCCAATACAAATTATACATTTACTTAATTTAATTGCATAATTTTATATTTGCATTTAGAATTTTCAATTACAATTTCATTTTTGCATTTATTAATATTTCATTTCAAATTATCAAAAATATGGTTTATAATTTAACATTTTTTGCTGGTTTAATCAAATGTTATGTTTACTTTAAAACAAAATGTGCAATAATAGCTAGTAATTATACACAGTACAACTGATATAAAAAATGTGTCCAATAATACAATCGATTAGATGTAGGTTTACCTTTATAAATCATTTCATCTTCTTGAATGCCATTTTCCTGGATTAAAGCATCCTTGGGCACCTGACAATCAGAGTCATCTGATTAACAATCACATTGTAGCACTAAGAACAGACTGACTTCTAATGATTCACTTCATGTGTACCTGTTGAGATGATGCCTTCATCTTTTCTGGATCAGAAGAACTTTCACTTTTCTTCTGACTATTCATGCCAGTGCTTTTGGGCAAAGGAGAAAGCAGAGGCAAACCCAGCTCAGAGTCAGCATCTACCAATAACAACAACATGAGATATTGTTTCGCACAATGAATAGCATGAAAAAGCGACAATGAAATGAATGTTTTAAGCAATTAAATGAATGTAAGAATATAATTACCAATGTCGTCGAAGAGATTGTCAATGTCACGCAAGGTGAAAACCTTATCGATCTTGAAGTCAGAACTGACTCTGAAAACCAGCAGCAACATATGATTAAATTACTTTTACTTGAACTAGTTAAGATATTAACCAATACAATAGGTTGTTTGTTATGAAAGTCTAACATTACTTACATTTCATGTCCTTGATAATAATGCAGTTTCTTTTTGGCTTTGACCTGAAATCATTGATTCAAACATCACAAGTTCATTTGAAGAATAAAATACATAAAACTAACTCATGGTAACTATACATTTATCATATAATTCACACATACGCACACACACACACACAACCATATCTATATATCTATCTATACATCTATCTTATCTATCTATCTATTAATTACAGTTCAAAAGTTTGGTAAGCTTTTTCTTTAACATTTCTTTTTTTCACTCTGCATTTGTTTGATAAAAAAATGCAGTAAAACTTTAATAATGTAATATGATTATTACAATTTAAAATAACTGTTCTTATTCCGTTTAAGTGAAGATCTTCTTCTGCTTTTCAGCAATTTCCATTGGTGATATCGCCTCCTCTACATTCATGCCTTTGTAGAGAGGATGTTTAATGTGCCTCCATATAACCAGCAACACTTTGATCGCAAATAGTGTACAAGTCAACCCCAGTAAAACAGCTGTGGAAAATAACAAAATATTGTTGTCATGAAATATGGCACAACAGATTAAGAACACAACGGCAAAGCCATTATCACATTCATGCTCACCTATGTAAATGCCGCTGCGGCTTGGATCTGCAGATTTAAAGTTCTTGGTCATGTTTCCACTCAAGGCCACAATAACAACAGGGTAGACTGTCAGAATGTATCGCAGGTGCTTTTCAAACACAAAGTTCTCAACAATGAACCTGTAAAATAATAATGCATTAATCTCAAAATGTATGTCTTTCATTTATTTAGCATCCTTCATTTATTTGAGTTCCATGGTCTTACCAAGAAATAGCTTCACCCAAAAGAATAGAGAGAGAGAGACTGATCATCACTGGGTCTGACTGGGTCATTCCAGCATCATATCTCAGCACAACAGTGAAGTTAATCAGAGTGGCAATTGTTGTCCATGTTGTGTATGTTGCAATGCCATTCTGAACCTGCAAGATTAAAGATGCTAAATTAAAAATGCATAATGTTTTTCAAATGGTTTGAGATGCTATTAAGTAAAATTGTAATGGACTCTCACCAATATCCGTATGCACCAGAGGTCTACTTTGTGATATTTGTTTAACCAGGCTCCATATTGTTTGAGTCCATGACAGGAGAAGATTATCAGCAAATAGTTTGTGAAGGCAATCAAGGCAAGGATAATGAATGCAGCAATCATCACCCTTTAAAGAAATGCAAAGAAGTTTATGAGGATTTTGCAAACAGTCAACAAAAACGAGAGAGGTAAGTATAATATAATTATAAAGTAAGTATTAATATATAAATTATATAAACATGTTTTAAGTCCAATGTATTGTACATACAGTATATGTATACAATTATTTTCCTCAAATATTAGTAGAATTTCCTCTTTTAAAAATATATTGAAAATATATTTCAATTTTATTACTTGAATATACACTGGTAGCCAACAGTACTGAAAACGGTAATATTGTGAAATATTATTACTATTTAAATGAACTGTTATTTATGTATTTGTTTGTTTTAAAATATTATTTATTCCTGTGATGCAAAGCTGAATTTTCATCAGCCATTACTCCAGTCTTCAGTGTCACATGATCCTTCAGAAATCATTCTAATGTGCTGTTTAAGAAACATTTCTTATTTTTTATCAACGTTTTCACAGTTTTTGCTGTTATTTTTAAATTTAATAAATACCGTTTAATGAACTTTCTATTCATCAAAGATCACGGTTTTATTATGGTTTCCACAAAAAGCAACACAATTTTAAATAATGAGAAATGCTTCAGCATATTACAATGATTTCTTAAAGATCATTCGAAGACAGGAGTAATGACTGCTGAAAATTCTGCTTTGCCATCACAGAAATTAATTACATTTTAAAATATACTAAAATTGAAAATAGTTATTTAAAATTGTAATAACATTTCACAATATTGCTGTATTTTTCATTATATAAATGCAGCCATAAGAGACCAATAACATTTAAAAATCTTTAATATTACAAACTTTTGGCTGCCACAGTATATCAGAATTGTTTTTAAAATGACATAAACTTACTGTCTGTCCCACAGAAGAAGCCAGATTATATTTAGCAGCATGTTTACAATCCAGGTTATGAAGAATCCATATGGCAACACAGCAGGACTGCAGTACATTGGACCATAAACAGTCCTGTGAGCACAATATACATAATCGTCTCATTAACTGCAGCATGTTATTATTACAAAATCACATTTCATGCCACTTTATTTTTTGATTACCATTTGATTCTAGCTCACTGAGTTCTTACCTCCTGCAGGTAGTGGTGAGGATGTAAACATGCATGAGTGACAGCCAAGTGTAGATGACACCCCAGATTGAGAAGGTCCATCCCGAGGGAGTGATTTCTGTATTGTATTTATCTGATATCGCTCCAGTGTTGTTCCGAAAAGGACCTGCAAATAGGAAAAAATAAAATTGTAGCGATATATTTAACCAAAATGTAATTTAGCACCTAATTCATACTGGAAACAGTATTATATTTATCTTCTGCACATACCAGTTCCCGGTCCAGCAAGTGCGTTGAATATGATGCAGATGATGAAAATGACAACAGAAAGGACTATCTTTGGATAAAAGCGTCTGCTAAATGACTAAATGTAAATGTAAATATCAGCTCAAAACGAAGCACCCTCACATATGCATTATTAGTAATAAGTAAATGAAACATAAAGACACAAAACTTGTATCTTACTTATACGTCTGAAACCAATTCCGGAGTCTGAAACCAAGCGTTGAAGAGAGAGGGAAGTTACCGTAACACTCTGAGGACTGAATAACACAAATAATACTCCCGTGGGACTGGATTTATAAAGGGCAGGTTGTGTAACTGTATGACTACACGTGCTCAGTATGTCATTTGAATACAGGTGTACAATGGCTGTCAAGGCTACCATTTTGTCTTTGCACTTCCGATGGTTATGAAAAATCCTTACATAATTAACTGATCTTACACTTTGAATTAACAAAAAAATAGTAGCAGATGGTGTAGGTTTTTTTCTTTTAAAATAGTTTCTGTTTCCATTTTTTTTTATAAATTCATTAAAAGTTTTATAAAGTAAAAACTACACTTTTTATCCACAGGTACATGTTTGATAACATGGCTTAGTCATTAACTGTGTGTGTAATAATGTCTTTAACAGTTAAGGAAGTAAATGTACACATGGATGGACACGATGAAGCATATATCTATTATGAAACACATCTGAACGTGTTGAAGAAGTGATATTGCCACTTATACACAGTTTAGCAAAACATGTTTACAGTCATGTTTTTGCAGAGTTGCTTAACCTGTTATACATTTTGCAAAGTTTGGTTTCATCTTAAAGATTTGCAGATTTCCTTAGAAGACCATGATTGACTGGTATATGTGTTTGGTTTCATTCAAATGTACTTAACAATTCGTGTATCTTCAAGGGCAACCTTTTGCATATTAAGTTTCAGTACAAGTTGTTCTTTACCAAACATAAACACATAAAATAAAAAAAAATAAAACAACAAAAAAACTATAATAATGTATACAATACATGACAAATATTGTAGTATTAAAAAAAAAAAAAAAAGTTCCAAAAATATGTTTAAGATTCATTCAGTAGTCACAGAAGCATCAGTAGTCATCTGGAGTCACATGCGTATGTAGAGTTTAGGAAAAACCTGCGTGAATTGTTTAATAAATTTAAAATTTGTATTTTTTTTATCGCGTTAAACAATTATTTACATCAAAACTATCCACGCACTAACATGTTACACGTGCTGCAATACGAGGATCAAACCACTTCGCGGGGGATGATGAAATATGAACAGAGATACATTACCACAGGAAAGATCAATATTTTACGTTTAAACGTAAATATTCATCATATTTAGACATATGTTTAAGCACAACAGCCGAGCAGCTCTTCTCTGCTCATATACTGCAACACTCTTTAGTCTATTCCACAAAAATGGTCTGTTCCAATGTCTCGTGATCAACAGGAAGGAAACTTTCCATTCAGTCAATTTGATGGTGAGAAGATATTACTGAGTATTTTTGTTACCTCTCAGTATATAAAATGCCTTTACTTTGTGGCGGAACAACTGAGGCGAAAGATGCGAATGAAGAGGTGCAGAAAATATGCGACGAGGTTGGTAACTTTTCATTGCAGATAAATAGAAATAGTGAAGTGATGTGTCATATAACAACAAACGTAGTTCCCGTTTTTCCACAGATAAAGTCTCATGCCGAGGATAAAGCTGGGCGCAAGTTTGACGTTTTCGCCGCAAAAACTTTTAAAACACAACTTGTTGCGGGGACAAATTACTTCATTAAGGTAAGAGAAAATCCCTGTGATTTTATGAATGAACTTATAGGAGTACCATGTTAATGTACTGAATATGTCTGTAAAAGCAAGCCTCAGATATAGTCCTTAACAGCTACAATATCTTTTTAAAATCATTGTTGTAAATGATCTGTTTCAGGTGCATGTAGGTGGGGATGAGTACATTCATCTACGTGTCTATAAAACTCTGCCCCATGCTGGAGAAAAACTGAAGCTGCACAGCATTCAGACATCCAAGGCTCATCATGATCCCATTGAATACTTCTGAAGCAAACTAAGAAAATCATCATAAATACAATACTCATGCAGCTCAATGTTGCCATTTTTACACAGTAAATGTTTACATTAACACCTGAAGATGAACATTTATTACATTCAATGACCTTACAAAATGTATTCATTGACTTATGGGATCATGGGTTAACACTACCAGTGAAACTCACTGTGAATTAAGCAATCCTATAAATACATGCATCCATTATGTGTGTGGCATAGCTGTAAAATAACAGTTCATTTTCTCTCCCGCATACTAAAAACATCACTTAACTCACAACTAGTTACCTATGTCAGTAGTTTGGTCTTCACATTTTGGGCTTTGTAATTAGTGATACTAATGCAGTAAACACTTATTTTATACTTAACTGCCTATAATGTACATTATTTACATAAAATGCATGCATGGATGGACTGTTTTATATGGTGTTTTTGGGTGGGGGGCGTATTTGGACTTGTTATTGAAGTTATCATAAAAGTGTAGAATTATATGAGCTGGGTTTTATCAGTGTAAAAATAAAAAACAAAAATAAAATGCTAGTAAATAAAAATTCAAAATGTTAAGTAAATAATTTATATTTTATAATATATTTATATTTTTGCCATGTATATAATATAAATGTTTAATATACATATACATGTCTGGGTCTAAATTTTAGGATGGCCCCTCACACAAGGATCATCATATTTGGGAGTCTGGCATTTAAAAACTTCAAACCCAAAACTATTTCATGGCAATTCTTAACTGTTTAAGTTTTGATGAATTAGTGGTTAATTTGTTAGTATTTATCATTTGTACGTTTTTGAATGATCTGCTCATAGTGATGGTTATGTTTATGGGTTGGCCTTCATGCCAATATTTTCTAAAAATTATGCGTTTTCATAAAATTCACAACGTATGAATTCATACAAAATCACAAACTCGTAAAATAGTTATCTCCCACAGAAGAAGTCCGCCTATATTCAGCTGTGTGTTTACAATCCAGGTTATGAAGAATCCATATGGCAACGCAGCAGGACTGCAGTACACTGGACCATAAACAGTCATGTCTTATTTTGGATGCGATTAATCGCGATTAATCGTTTGACAGCACTAGTCAATATACATAATCGTCTCTAACTGCAGCATCTTATTATTACAAATCACATTTCATACCACTTTATTTTGTGATTATCATTTCGCTGAGTTCATAACTTCTGCAGGTAGCGGAGAGGATTTAAAGGGGACCTATTATGCTTTTTCACTTTTTAAATTTTAGTCAGTGTGTAGTGTGTATGTTTGGGCATAAAAAAAGATCTACAAAGTTACAAATCTCAAAGTCCACTCCAAAGGGAGATACTTCGTTTAAAAAAATTTTTTTTAAGAACTACAACGAACGGCTTGTTTGGACTACAGCGTTGTTTTCCGGGGTTTGTAATGTCACAAAGCGGCCCA
>NW_015548221.1:721867-732929 GCF_001515605.1 Sinocyclocheilus anshuiensis | reverse complement strand
AGCATGTTCTAGTACACCCCCAAAACAAAATCAAGACTTTGTAAAAGAGCATAATAGGACCCCTTTAAAAATGCACGAGTGACAATTGTATGCAAATTTCAACCTTTCGCATAACAAGTTTTATTGATTGAACTTGTGCTTTGCCAAACCACATGAAAGCAAAGAAGTAAAGGTATTTTAATAATGTAAATTATGTGAAAAATAATACGTTTTTCGAACCACCAAGCATGAGAGCATGTTCTAGTACACCCCCAAAACAAAATCAAGACTTTGTAAAAGAGCATAATAGGACCCCTTTAAAAATGCATGAGTGACAATTGTATGCAAATTTCAACCTTTCGCATAACAAGTTTTATTGATTGAACTTGTGCTTTACCAAACCACATGAAAGCAAAGAAGTCAAAAACAAGCAATATTTATGTATAAAATAATGACAAGTACTGTTAAAAAATGTTTTAAAATATGTTCATAATTAATTCAGTTGATTCAGTAGTGACAGAAGCATCAGTAGTCACCTGGGTGTTCAGAGTTATGAACTGTACTGCAGCCAGCCACTAGATGGCGATCGAAATGTTTGGTTTCACTTTTCAGTACTTGTGAGGCACGCTTGTTCCAGTCAGTAGTGAGAAGACGTTCCTGGGTGTTTTTGTTAGCCGTTTGTATTTCAAATGAATGTGCGCTGTGGTGGAACATCTGAGGCGAAAGATGCCAATGAAGAGGTGCAGAAATATTCGATGAGGTTTGTAAATTTTCATTGCAGATAAATAGAAATAGTGAACAGATGCGTCACACAGTCTGACAGCTCCCGCTTTTCCACAGATAAAGTCTCATGCCGAGGATAAAGCTGAGCGCAAGTTTGACATTTTCACTGCCAAATCTTTTAAAACACAAGTTGTTGCGGGGACAAATTACTTCATTAAGGTACGAGAAATCCTTGTGATTTTATGAATGAACTTATAGGAGTACCCTGTTAATGTACTAAATATGTCTGTAAAAGCAAGCCTCAGATATAGTCCTTAACAGCTATAAAAGTGTTTAAAATAATTGTTGTAAATGATCTGTTTCAGGTGCATGTAGGTGGGGATGAGTACATTCATCTACGTGTCTATAAAACTCTGCCCTATGCTGGAGAAAAACTGAAGCTGCACAGCATTCAGACATCCAAGGCTCATCATGATCCCATTGAGTACTTCTGAATGAAACTAAGAAAATCATAATATTGCCTAAAATTCTCATGAATCTCACGGTTGCCATTTTACCCGATAGTGGGATCACTACCTGCAATGACACTAACTGTGAATTAGGTAATCCTTTAAATACATGTTTCCATTATGTGTGTGGCATAGCTGTAAAATAACAGTTTTCCATCCCACACACTCAAAACATCACTTAACTCACATCTAGTTACCTATGTCAGTAGTTTGGTCTTTGTAATTAGTGATACTGATGCAGTTGATAGGTATTTTATACCGAACTGGCTGTAATGTACATTATTTACATAAAGTACATGGATGGACAGTTTTGTTTTTGGTGGCAAAGTGGACTTTTTGCACTTGTTATTTAAGTCATCATAAAAGTGCATGATAATGTCAGCCGGGTTCCATAAGATATGCTTAAACCCAGGGTTTTTCAAACTGGGGTCCAGGGATACCCAGGGGAGGCAATGGCATGCTAGATGGTGCATGGAGAAGTTTAGCAAACAGTGGGGGAAAAATGTTTTAAATAAAAGTAAGATTAAATAAAAATGTGACTAATTTCAGTAAATAACTTAATATTAAGATAAAAAACTAATACATCTTAACAGTACAGTTCTATAACGAGTAGATTTTTGTCACAGTACAAATTGGATATTTACATTAGAAACTGTATATGCCTTTTACATTTTACGATAATCCCTCACACAAGGATCATCATTTGGGGGTCTGTGGTATCTAAAAGACTGAAAACCCAAAACTATTTTTTCTACTATTATATTTTAAGATTTGATTAATTAGTGACTGATTTCTCATTCATACAATCTGCTCATGCCCCAGTGATGGTTATATTTAGGGACAGGCCTTCAAACTTACTTTTTTCTAAAAATCATACGTTCACACAATTCACATTGTACAAATTCATACGAAATCGCCAACTCGTAAAATAGTTATGTTTTCCCATGAGATAGGGTTGGAAAACCCCTGCTTTAACCTTTGACACAGGTGGCCACATCAACATCTGAGAACAACAGATCAATAATCTTTAAGTCCCCTTCACTTCAAATGAACATTAATCACTATATTGCAAAGCAAAAGACAACTTTTCAGCAATTGGAAAACATTTCATGGTTTATAAAATCTTTTGTACAATATTTATACAAAAAGGTTTACAGGATTCGGGCAACAGTAGTGTTTCTTCACAGTAAGAAACAAAGCCACAGAGCATACTGATGGAGGGTTTGTTGGGTCAGTGACAATGTCCAGGTTCAGCTGCAGGTGTTTTCCTCAGAACAACTGTGTAGTTTATGTTGACAACAGAGGTATTATTCACTTGATCTTGGGAGTGGTGTAGTGAATTCGGCACCTTTCATTGAAAACCTGGAGGAAAACATGATCATTAAGAAACACTCCTAAATGCAAACCACTTGGATAAATAGGAGAGACACTCAATAACTCACCTTCATACTCCGGTCATTGACGACTTCTTCAACATTTAGCTCAGACTGCATGAGTTTTAACTGTAGGGAAATGACAGAGAATTCAAACAAGATTTCAACCAATTTCAGGCCAAGTACATATAAATAAAGACATTACCTTAGTTTGCTCTTTCCTGAGTTGCTTGATTATTGACAAGTTGTCGCTATCTTTTGCCCTCTCTTCACGTAACTGCCCAACGACAGCAGAGGTCTCTGTAATACATGACTTTATTGCCCTATCTCTGGAAAGATGAGCTTCCATGAGCTGAAAGGCATAGGCAGTACAGAAAAAGGGCTTATAATTAATGCATCACAGAGTATGACAGTAAATCAGTAATACATCAAGAACAAAATTAGGGGATCTCTAATAATAATTTTAGATTATTAAAGAGTATTTTGCATGGTGATACATACAGATTCGTAAAGTTCTTTGCAGGTCTGTGTGGCATCCACTTTGCCTGAAAAGGATGCAGTGGGCACAGTAGTATTGAGGGCATGGACAATTCTGTCATCTATGGTGCGCATCACTTTTAATACTTCCTACAGGACAAGAACAGAGATGTACAGCCTATCAATGTAAATCAAAATTCAACTTTAAGTTACCATTTGTTCTTGTATTGTAAGTAATGCAATCACAGTTGTTCAATTGCTTTTCAACCCTTGCTGTGCTGAAAATTCTTTACCTAATTTGCTGTAAAAAAAAAATTTGATTGTAAATCTCTGATTGTTATATTAACACAAAATCTTGGATTCAATCTTTTTGTTAAGAAATACAAGACCTGTGATAACTGAAAGAAAACAAATTCATACAAAGATTGAATCCAGTATCCACTAGCGTGAATTATTTCTGAGAAATTTTTGGTAGGCTTCTCACATTTGACAGGGAACATCGCTACTGTAATAAGGTGGAGGGGGAAAAATCCTCAAGGTTTATTTTTTTGGAAGTAGTTATACCCTGTGTTTATTTACTAGTTAACTAGAATTTTCAGGAAAATGACCAGAACATATCAAGGATGTTGAGATTTGCCGCCTTAAATATTAAGAAAACATCTTCCCCCTCCATTTAAGCATTATTATTTAAGCATTATTGATAGAACTGCTACAACTTTCTCTTAAAGTAAAAAACCTTGGTAACTATAACACGTTACGTTTCAAAAAAAAAAAGTGTACAACATATCTATATATACATAGGTAGCTGACAACATTAAGCAGAGTTATCCATTTCAAACTACATTTTCTAATTCTTGTGTAATTAATATGCATGCAGCTTTATGGGTTTATATTAACTGAGGGACACCTAGAATAATACCTCAGAAACAATTAAATGAATTGGAAAAAAACAAAAACCGTACATAAAATTGTTTAAAAAAAATAAATAAAATTTAAAAATGTCAAAACACCTACATTATACACCTTCCACTATAAGCTCAAATAAAATTTAACTGAAAATCCTGGTGCTGAAAAAAGTGAACGAGTCCAACAACCCACATATTATACATTATGTACTTGATGGCTTAAAAAAAATCCGTGTTTTGTATTGTGTATAAATGAAAACTCGTCTAATGTATATATTTATATTTACAAAGCACAGTTGCTTAATCGCTCATGTTTGCTCTGCTGCTCACTGAACCTCACTTCTGCATGCAACAGACCACCGAGGGTCAGTCATTCACACAACCTTCCCGTTAACATCATAACAACGTGCTTATAACAATCAGTATGTGCTTAAACATCCTGCTTAATTTTATCCTGTCTGCTGACAACTTCGCACGTTTTACCTGAAACATTGAAAAGTCCTCACAGTTCAGAACTCCACCGGGCGCCGCCATAGTGGACTGAAGAGGTCCTGCGCGTTGAGGGTGACCAAATACTGCCTGAATTACATTTATTATAAACACTGTTGTTTTTGACACTTACTAATCAACGTTACAGGTAATTATTGAGTGTTCCCGCAAGTTTTTACTATAGTGAGCCAACTTAACAGAGATAGTGTGACAGAATTATTTCTCACGATAAAAATAAGATTAAACGTGAGCAAGTAAAATCCACAGGTGATTTATGCGAAATGTTTTGCAGAAATGCACATGTTTTTGTATTATATATTTTATTTAACTTTACTTTTAGTTATACATTTACAACTACATTCGTGTTACGCTCACTTTACATACGTAGCTTATGTCCTTAACAGGCGCTCGTGAGCTGAGCTGTTTTGGCTGCTCAGGGTCCTTCAGGGTTACACCAGCTCTGTGCTCGCATATGAACTCGAACCGACTTTAAGGTTAGAGGAAGTAAACCTGGCATTGTAATTTGGGCACGATTTCATGGCTTAAAAATCGTCTTTTTCTTTCATCATATTTTCTTCAGAAGTCATGATCTTCAACATGATCAGAGGGCCTCGCGCCGCTTTTGGCACTTTAATAGGTCAGTATTTTCCGTGTGAAATTTGTTTTAGACGCAGCCAGGCAGCACATGATAAGCTTTGGCACTGGGCACAGTGGGCATTCTTCAAACACTTGTCGGCATCAAACTAGCAGTGAAACATGATTATAAATACATTGTGACGCAGCATAACTTTTCGAGACTGGCATGATTGGATTCATAAGGTTGCTGCATGGATTTTATTACTTTTAATTGATGTTTTATCTAATACGTTAAATGAGCCACACCTCTTGTTATAATGATTTTACAGCTCCATCTGATCTCTCTTACAAAAATTTACCATAGTATAATTTCCGGTAAAATTATAAATCATAACGGAGTTATATATTATTATATATCTTATCGAGTCATTATTAATATCTTAAAATATAATCTATTGTATGCATCACAATATATATATATATAAATTATGAATATTATAACATTTTTACTATATATATATATATATATATATTTTCATGGAAAAACACAACACTCACACACTAACAACTGAATTATCAACGATGCTTTAAATTGATCAAAAGTGATGATAAAGACATTTATATTGTTACAAAAGGTTTCTATTTCAGGTAAATATTGTTCTTCTGAACTTTCTATTCATAAAAGAAACCTGAAAAAAAGTCTACTCAGCTGTTTCAACATAATAATCATAATAATAAATGTTTTTTGAGCAGCAAATCAGAACATTAGAATGATTTCTGGAGGATCATGTGACACTAAGACTGGAATAATGCTAAAAATTCAGCTTTGAAATCATAGGAATAAATTACATTTTAAAATATATTAAAATAGAAAACAGTCATTTTAAATGGTAAAAAAAAATTCAATATTTTACTGTTGTTGCTGTACTTTGGATCAAATAAATGCAGGCTTGGTGAGCAGAGGAGACTTCTTTAAAAACATTAAAAATCCTAGTGTTCGGAAACTTTTGACTGGTAGTGTGCGTATATATGTATATAAAATTTTACGGAAAAATAATTCAGTTGTGAGTGTGTGTGTGTTATGAATATTATAAAAAATAATTATTACTAAAAGCTGTGGTATTGCTCTGTATGTCATCAAAAACATTTGTACTGTATTTTTATTTTGCCGGAAACCGTCATTTGAGTATAGCTGGTACATAGCTTTTTTTGCCTAGCAAAAATCAGATGTTCAAATGATTGAATAAAAGATCATTCTTAAACAGCTGCTAAAATGCTAAATCAAACATTTAAATGCAATGTAATTTCCTCATCTGGGAAAAACAAACAAACAATGTTTTAAACTTATATCAGTGCAAATATAACAGGAACCAACACATTTGTGTTGTATAAACATCATCATGCAGCCATAATTTATCACCATGACAGACTTAAAGGGACAGTTCAGCTAAAAATGTTCCTCTAAGGAATGAAAGTCAAACCATTTAAAACATGAGGGTGAGTAAATGACTGAATTCTCACTTTATGGTCCCTTTCCTCCTATAGGGCAGGTGAGGAGAGGTGTGATGACCACAGGGAGCAGAAGACTGTGCAGCAAGCCTCAAGAGGGGGCATCCGCACCCCAGGGTCAGTACTCAAATATCCATTCACTTCTACCTACCTGCATTAGGAGGTGGGGCATATGACATGATTCAGCACTTGACGTGACACTGCACATCATTCCAGCACGTTTTGTTCCCTAAAACGCTTACAATTCAAAGGAAGAAAAAAACATGCACATAACGTGCAACAGCGTAATTATGATGTAGAGCAAGATGGGTTCCGGTTTTGGCTGTTCTACAAGGATCAGATTGTACTAAAGGGAATTTCATCATTTTCCAGTGGACTAACTTTTCTTTACCTTGTGTTTCCTCTCTCCTTTTTTTCTCTAGCACAACGGCTTGGATTTAAAGTACCAGGTTACCGCCCATCAGAATGGGATAAAAAGATGCTGGTGTGGTCCGGGCGATTCAAAACCGCAGAACAGATTCCAGAGTTTGTGTCGTAAGTGGGCTATTCCTGTTTACATTGAGATAAACCCCCAGCTCCAGGCATACTACTGAGCATATAGTTGGTGTATGAGGCCATGTTGCTAAAGTTCTGTCAGAGTATTGGTAGAACACAAGAGACGTCCGCTGTGAAGTTCAAACGAGATTGATTACTCGCAGTGTACTGACAGGTAATTAGTGTAATTCATGGTATCTGGAGGGAGATCAGAGTGGGCTGTTTGTGATGTTAGATGCAAAACATGGCAGGCATGTCCTCTGTGACCCATCATACTGTTGCTTTTTTACTAGGGATGAGTAAAAATACTGATTTAATGATTGATTGCGATATTCATTTGTATAATCAAAGTGTCAATCCTTAAAATCCCAAAGATCAATCGTATTTTACTGGATGATTACATTTCAGTAGCTGTGTGTAAACATATTGTTAAGGCCTGTTCACATTAAGAACAATAACTATGTTAGCATAATTGTTTAGTATAAAGGTGCTGCAGGCTGTCTTTAAGTGCTCAAGCCTGGATAATTCTGGGTTAATTCTAATTGGCTGTCAGTGTTTTTATCGTTCATAAGCTGGAAAATTAGTTCTGAAAGTGATTTTAATCTTTCCTCCATATCATTAACGTTATAGCTTTTGTGTGGACTTGCCTATTCTCATTAAATTAGATTGATTATTAAAGCTTTATCGTTATAGTCTATAATAATATAATATAGTTAATCGTTCTTGGTGTGAACGAGCGTTTAAACTCTTTCTCTCTGCGTTTAATATGTAAAACTAATATTTTCGTAATGTACCAAGAACGAAAGTTCCCTGTGTTTCTTGCGTAGCTCCTCCATTGTTGAATCTTTAGCGCCACAGCAAAGGAAATTGTATTACATGAATTGTTTTGTGGGTTCTCAGTCTGTACACTGGATATGTTGAAAAAAAAAAACCTGTACCTCTAAATAACGACAAGAACCGTCTTTCTATCGAGTTGGCCTACATGCGAAAACAAACGTGCACAACTGCACGTGACTGTGAAGCTCGATTAGAAAACAAACGACTCTTATGAACTGGTTCTTTTTAGTGGATCAACAGTACACAGCGCTACCAGTGAAGTCCGATTCAAGAAGAAATTACTCCAATGAGCTAGTTCCTTTAAAGTGCCCCAATTATGGGTAATGAAAGGTTCATATTTTGGTTTTGGGAGTCCCCAACAACAGGTTGACATGCATGCAAGGTCAAAAAACACTTTCATTGTCTTATAACTGGTGGCTCCTGCCAATTCTCTCAGGAGGGGGGTGGGCAAATGTTTGCATGATTAATGAGGATAGGTCACCCATTCAATTGATAAATTAACGTCTAGTTAAAGATGTAAAGGAAACTGAACTACTATAGTATTAATTAAAAATAAACTGACTCTAACAATCAATCTCTTGCTCTCCTTATGTTTCCATATGCGTTACCACAATTCAGCAGAAAATGAAGACTGAAGCCAGGATGTGGTTTTCAAAGAAACATTTTACTTCAGTTTCAGTTTAATAAGAAATAATTGAAGTCACATAAATCACTATTTACACAACTCACTTATATTGCACTGTTCATTTACAACATTACTCACTTATATTACACAGCTCATTTGTATTACACTGCTCACTTATATCACATTACTCACTTATATCACATTACTCCCTTACATTAACTTACACTGCTCCCTTAAGTTACATTACTCACTTATATTACACAGCTCATTTGTATTACACTGCTCACTTATATCACATTACTCCCTTACATTAACTTACACTGCTCCCTTAAGTTACATTACTCACTTATATTACACAGCTCATTTGTATTACACTGCTCACTTATATCACATTACTCACTTATATTACATTACTCCCTTACATTAATTTACACTGCTCCCTTAAGTTACATTACTCACTTACACTGCTCATTTACATTACACTGCTTACTTACATCACATTACTCACTTATATTACATTGCTCCCTTACATTACACTGCTTACTTGCATCACATTGCTCACTTATATTACATTAGTGTAGTTGTCCATGCGATGTCCGTCACGCTCTCGGGATGGAGCAAAATGCAGGGGTAGCATAATAAAAGCGTTAGCTACTTCGCAGCCCGCTAGCCATTTTTTCCGCTCATACCACGTCCTCGAAAATCCCCGTTTATACGACTTCCCGCCCTTTGTAGATACATGTTTGATATTTAAATTTGGTCTTGGTGGTCCTAATTCTTCAATTGACAATTTATCCTTATTGCTACGACGACTGAATGGTATTTCTTTCAATGACACGATAGAATTCATCTGCGCTGAGGTAACGTTCGCCATGATGTCGATCAAGTTCAACTGACAACTGGATTTGAGTTGGCGTAGCTGTCCCTGTCTCTCTGTTTTTTTTCTTTTTCTTTTTCTTTTTTCACATTTGATAACGATATTAAAGTAGTTTTTAATTTTTTCTTGTTGTTAAAATTCAAAATAGTTTTTAAAAATTATTCGATGTCACTGTTCCCACCAATCCTTGCACAAGTTAAGGTTACGCATAATGACGAATGCACGTTAGTGCTAGCCCTCCCGGAACTCCTAGAGATTGCATTGCAGTGCCTGCAGTTCGAAAAAAATTATCTTTGTATGAAAGTCTATGAGAGCACTCGGGGCGATTCTCAGTCTGACAGAAATCGCCCAAAAAGGGGCGGTACTACACAAAACGCGACTCGACGCTGATTGGACTATTTAGAGGCAGAACAAACAGTGAAAGCTAGCGTAACACTGGTTGAATGTGAAAGAAAAAAAATCCCTCCCTTTCGCGCTTTGGTGGTGCATCGCCCAATTGCCCTAACGGAGAAACCGCCCCTGTCTTATAATATGCTTTTATTTTACCATACTTGCTCAACGACTCCCAAATGATTCGCTCAACGATTAATTTTGCCAAAACCCTCCTTTGCGTGACGCTAATCTGCAGTGATTGGTCTGATTGGTCTCATTTTCATTTCATCATGCCTGTAATGCCTGATAAAGCAGCATTCGTGAGCGCAGTGCTGCTTTGTGTACATCCCTTACCGGGGAGACCGCTAATTTACCTCTCCAAAAGCGGCACCTAGTGGCAAAGAATGAATTTGCATTTTCATTCAGACCAACGCGAAAAGACCAACAAGTGGGCGGGCAATATGTTAATGTTTATTACGACTTGTGATTCGTTTTAAAAACGACTCGTTTCAATGATTCAGAGTCGACTCTTTCTTTTGAGAGACAACAACTTTGTACACGGTGCACTTTCAGATTTAAAACTTTGCAGGATGTTTTCATTCACTTAGAGCTGTGTTACACACTGCATGAAAGGTAATTTTCAAAAATCCATAATAGGGGCACTTTAACGATTCATTCAAAAAGAGGTTGTTAGCCCTTAAAGGCACAATATGAAAGTTTTTTTAATTAAAATATCCAGAAACCACTAGAACAGTGTTATATATTTTGCTGACTTGTGTGCTTACATTATCCCAAATGTTTCGAAGAATGTTTAAATCCAGAGAAATAAGCAGTTTTAACTAGTGACACGGACCGTGTCCATAGTGTCATTGTGTCGCCTGCCAATGACGTCATACACCCTCGATTTCCGGTTTTGTTTTGTAGAAAACATGGAAACACCAAAGATGCTTTAATATGTTGTGCGTTTTAATAGACCGGTGATGACCAATGATGAGTAGCATTATAACAGAACTTTCAAATGTATCTAGTATGATAAAACAGCGCTGCTTTTTTTCCCCACATACGCACGACCGGAAGAAGCGGGAATTTCCCACGTACAAGCACGGAAACTGCGGGAATCAGTAGAATTATGCGCAATCCCCACAATCCCGCGCCAAAATTCAAGCCCTGGCAATCTTTAGAACATTTTCGATGTCATTTTCATTTCATCTTGCATGTTATATGCCTGATAAAGCAGCGTTTGTGAGCTCAGCGCTGCTTTGTGTACAGCCGTTACC
>NW_015548221.1:715633-721795 GCF_001515605.1 Sinocyclocheilus anshuiensis | reverse complement strand
TGAACATGATTTCTGCCTGAGTCCCGTCGGATTGCATCGGCTGTGGGGATGAAGACGACAACTCCCATGATTCCACACTCAGTCACGGAGTCATCAAACTACACCTTTGTTTCTTTGTTTATTTTGAATACACGCCCTCTAGTGGCGAAAATTACATATTGTGCCTTTAAATCGAATTAGAAAATCTGTGCCGATACCCTGCCCTACTCTTTAAAATGTTTTCTTTGTACAATTAGACTTGACTTGTTTAAGCATATCTTCATGTACTATTTTATAGTATTTTCTTTACTTATGAAAATACTGCACTGTTTTCAGATTTGAGATGATTGATGCTGCCAGGAACAGAGTGCGTGTGAAGGCCTGCTATGTGATGATGGCACTGACCATCATAGCGTGCGTTGCTACGGCTGTCGCTGGGAAACGGGTAATAAAAAGTGTGCTGCTGTATAAATGATAAGCTTGGGTAATATATGGCTCTCATATCCTTTAACCAATACCTTCAATGGCAGGCGGCAGGTCGGCATGAAAATCTGACCTCTCGTAACATGGAGAAAAAGGCTCAATGGAGAGAGGAAGCACAGAGAGAAAAGGAGGCCGCCGATGCACTTGCAGAGAAAGCCCAGTGAGATGCATCCATCTGAGCTCCATCAAGGCCCATGTCTCAGTGTCAGCTTGCATCATACAACAGCCAGTTATTTAATGTCAAACGCCACACACCATGGGAACTCTGGTGGAGGTGGTACAGATTTTCCTTCACATAGTAAACAGATTTTTAGAGTAGGTATAAAATAAAGATGTGAGATTTTCCCTGTGTGATTTTTTATATATATATATGAAAAAATAAAATCGTGTTCCACTGTTATGTCTTTACTGTTATCTTTAAGGTCTTATGAACTACTTTGTTTTTATGGCTGATTTTTAAAAGTAATATAAATAGTATAGAATTTTATCAGCCATCACTCCAATCCATCAACTGACATCTTAAGAAGCAAAAAGCTGTGTTTGTAAGAAAAAAATCCAATTCATACAAGTCCTCTATTCATAATTTTTCTTTTTCTGCTGAAAAAGTCATCTTGTCTGAATCAGAAGAGAAATATGCACAGTGTAAGCAAAAACTGTCCATAACAGTTCAGTGGATTCTGATGTGAGAGGATAACAGTGATGGACCTTTTCACTGGAGTTAGTTATTATGGATAATAATGGATTGGTTTCTTACAAACATGCAGCTTTTCAATTCACAAGATGTTAATTGATGGACTGGAGTCATGTGGATTATTGTGATGTTTTTATCAGCTGTTTGGACTCATTCTGACGGCACCCATTCACTGCAGAGGATCCATTATTGAGCAAATGAGGTAATGCTGAATTTCTCCAAATCTGTTCAGATGAACAAACTCCTCTACATCTTGGGAGGACCCGAGGATGAGTACATTTTCAGCTAATTTAAATGTTTGGGTGCACTATTCCTTTAAGGTTGTCCTAAAGCTGATGTTTATTGTCTGTGCTTGATTAAAATGACCAACCACAAGTAAAATAGCATAGCTATTAGCACTAAATTGCATAGGAAAAAATGAGAGCATAGTCAAAAAGGTTAAGCGTACATGAAGAATGAAAGCATAATGACCGGCCTTTCTGTGAATGAAGCAATGATGAATAAGGGTCTTATACAGATCTCAAATTAAATCACTTGACCACCGAGCTTCATGAAACGGCATTTATGCAAATGGAGTAACAGAGAACAGTTACACAATCTCAATACGACAGCAGTATTGAACACAACGAGCTGGTCATCTCTTGGGAAGAATCTGACATTAAAATAAGAAAACCTAAGTAAACAATCATGTCTTGAGCTAATACCTAGTAAATCTTAAGTTCAAATTTGTTGATAAATTCTTTTAAAGTTCATTTGTTTGTCATTTTCCACCTCCATTTTTTAAAATGAGGATTATGGCACCTTCGGTATTAAGAGATTCTAACCCTCGCAAAAATACAATAAAATAAAACAGAACAACAAAACAGAACTGAACAATTTTCTGCTCTGTATTTTTCCATATACAGTTCTAGTCACTCGGAAAATATGGTGTGTCTGAACGTGTGTGCGCATTCAGCATGATTAGACATTAATATTTAAGTTTGTCTCACACACATGTCGGGAAGCTAAAGCCTTTTCAGCTAAATTTTCAACAGCTTGTTAAAATATGTTGGAAGCTTTGAAAGGGTTGGAGTTTTCTCAGCCAGAATGAGGCAGCGCTCAAATACTTAGTGTTTTCTGTAAGCACATCCCGTAATGCAGGTACGTGCCATTCCTCTTCACCTCAATATCCTGAGAAGCGCTTTGGGGGCCTAAAACAGACTACAGAGGTTCGAATCTAAACAAAGGGTGTCTGTTCTGAACAAAGTGCCGATGAAGATGACGCTCATGGGAAAATGTCCTCTTGAAGTATCAAATGGTCTAATGCACAGGATACAGGATCTGTCTTTTTGTCTGTCCAGCAGTCTCAGTGAGCGGGAAGACTCCAACTCCCAGAATTCCAAAGGAGCAAATGTGTAACCCTAAAAGGAGAGACGGAACCTGTACAGTTCAGTCATTGTTGGAATGTATGATCGATGCAAGTCGAAGTAAGAAACCGTCTGACTGGCATTGTCAGTCGGAAAGCCCGGACCCCTCAGTCCGTTTTTGAGTTGTCTGGGTCAATTGAGAAGGTACAAGTGCCTTGCATTTATCAGACGTCCTTTTGAGTTTTTCGGCGCATGTTGGCTGCGACTTTTTTTGGGTGGGAGGATTTTAGACATGCAAACACAGTCACACGGTCAGTCCAGTGTTTTACAACAGATGGAAAGCAGATGCCTTGTCAGAGTCAACATTGCAGTCACGTCACACGAGCTGTGGTTTCCCAGCTTCTGTTAAGTCATCGCTGGATGCAGTTTTCCTGAATTGGGCTGAGGGACTGATGGGATATGTGTGCTTTGTAGGGCTGAATGACAGTTCAATGAAGGAAGTGGGATATTTAAGTCATATGAAAGATCTACTGGTCACATTTTCCACATCAGGACAGGAAGTCGCTATAGTTCTGGAGCCATCGTTCTGGACCGGGCCAGGGAAGTAGGACAAGAGGGGGGAAATGGGTTGACCGGCAACGCACGCTCTTGTATATCACACCTTAATTGAAATGTTCATTTGTTAAATCCTTCGCTCTGTTCGGTCAGTGGGGGTGTCGCTCACCCTCCAGGGTGGATTGCTTGGAGAAGATGGGGGTGAAGGGAAGGGTTAAAGTTGGAAACCCTCAATGGGAGCCTCACACTGCTGGAAAAGGAACTGCTGCTGCTGGAGATCAACAGCAGGGGCCAGGGCCGGATCTTCATCTTCTGTGTTGAAGTAGCGCTCGATCAGGTCAAAAGCCTTCTGGTAGATCTCCTGGTTCTCATGACCCTGTAGAAACTCCAGCTTGTCCAACCCTGATGGAAAGGAATAGGAAAAGGTTTGTCTTTTTTTTTTTATCTAGACCCATATATAATATTACACATATATTTTATAGAATAATATCTTTTTTTTTTGTCTATATTTTGTGCCAATTCATTCATTTGTTTGTCTGTTTTACTTGATTTTAGTTGTTGAGAGTAACATTTTAGTTCAAACTTAAAATGTAAATAAACTATTTTATATATTAATATGAACATGAACATTTAAAACAAACATGTGAAAATCTGATCTCTGGAATAAAAGACGTTGGCAGGATTAACACTGCTTAACATTAACAAAGATTTATTGTAGAAAGGTTGGGATGTAATGAAGGGTCTGAAGACCCCAGAGAAACAATTACAGGCATATGATCAGCTAAGGACGAATAAAGAAAAAAAACTTACTATATGACATTAAAACAACAGTAAATTGTTATTATTGGAAATATTTTGTATTAATTTTTTGTTATTGTTATTATTATTATTAAAATATTACTAAAAATCATACAGATAAATATACTACTAGGATAATAACACTGCAATAACACCAATATTATTATTATTAACTATTTTGTTTTGTTTTTATTTTACAGAAAAACAGTAGAATTACAATATTAATATTCATGTCTGTCTTAATTTCTTTGCCTTTAAATATTAAACCACAAAACTTTTTTTGGCGAGAGACTGCAGGAAGACCTTATGGGCAGATTTTTTAACTGCATGTACTCTGTACACTCAAGACTTGATTTCTTTATTTATTACATTTGTTTTTTCACTAAATAGTTTGTCCACAAGGAGGCATCACTGGCCCAAGTTGCGGTTTCACATTCAAAAACAACATCTATTGTGTTTTATTGTTCCACTATAGTAATGATAATAATTACAATAATATATTGAGTTTGATAGGTGTCTCTCACATTGTCCCACAGCAACATTAAAATAGTGTAGATTAGTGTACAATGTTTTATAATAATACTACAGTATTAATACAATTATTAATAATAATAATATTTAGTGTCCATTTCATACATTTAACACATTTAATATTGGGGGCATCCAAGTTATTTCACATATTTGAACTTTTTTTTTTTTAAGTAACAATAGTTACTTTCCCTGGTAATTAGTTGCTTTTATAATGATGTAACTCATTTGCCAACTCAGTTACTATTTGTGAGAAGTAACTAGTAACTATAACTAGTTAATTTTTTAAAAAGTACGTTTGGTGAAATAGTGCAGATACTGGTAAAAAATGAAACCTTCTAGTGCTCATGTTTGTGCACGCTATAAATGTACACTATTAAAAACAAGATTTGTGTCAGAATCTTTCTTCAGTTTTCTTTTGTTGACAACAGATTTATGATTCTCACTGCATTTTCACTATACATAATTAAGTCACATGAGTATGATGAGTTAATTATGCTTATGAGTGCACATTATAAGCAACCCAAACTCAGTGCTTGCAGAGATGGTGTTTGTGTGGAGCATTCATTACTGTGAACCAAGCCGCTCAGAGATTAATTTTCAGTGAATTTATACAATTCACGTGGGGGGGTCATACTTCTCAGGTCAAAAAATATGGAAATCCTTATAAATATGGGAAAATCACATGCAAGTGTGATGACTAACATACCATACGCTTCTTCAATGAGGGCGCAGTAGGGGTTGATTCCTCCTCCTCGTTTAGCTTCCAGCTCACCCAGTCTTAGGATGTTCTCCAAGCCATTCAGTGCCACCTGTACGATCTTCGAATCCATCAGAGTCAGGAGGTCACATAAGGGCTTGATGCAACCAAGCTCAACAAGATGCCTGAGGAGAAGATTAAAGCATTAAAATATGAAGCCGTCTTGGTTGCTGATGCAGGAATTGATCTCATCACAAACTGTCACAGGAGACACATGTTAATAGCAGGCTAAAGCAGTGATCTGTCTTACCTGATCTGCTCAGCAGAACCGCCTGATGTGGCGTTTGTGATGGCCCACGCTGCCTCCTTTCTTGTACGGAACTCGGCTACTTGCAGAATATTTATCAACGGGGGGAGCAGGTCTGCATCTATCACCATCTGCAAAGATCAAAACAAAGATTGTGAGAGAGAAACAGACACATTTACAGAACTGTAGATTATTCGATTTGTTCTGAAACAAGGACTTAAAATGTTACAATGTTCAGGGCTTAAAGTTCTCCGGCATGCAACGTTTGGCTGTGGGAAAAAAAAAAAATCCTACATTTAAAAAAATGTTGTTGATATCAGTTTCGAGTCCATGAGTTCGCCTACCATTGGTAAGAGATATTCTGCAATATATTGCAATTTATTATCTTTTTCCAACTTCAAATTCTGTTCCCTAACGAAAACTTTGGCAACATCTGTTTTAACTAAAAAGAAACATTTCTCAGTTTGTTTATCTCACTTCAATTTTATTGTTGCAGTGCAAAATGGGATTTCCGAGCAGACAAACTGACCAACACTTTCATGAAAACCTGTCATAAATGTTGTATGCACCTGGCAAACTCAACTATTTGTATTACAGTCTAGTCTACCTTAATAAAATGTAAACAGGTATGCACTGCTGTGCTACAATACAACTTGAACTTGTACAAAAGAGTTGTGCAGAGTCATTTTTTGAAAGTAAATTACTGTTAAATTTAAAATAAATAAAACACAGACTTACATTAAAATAAAAATGTTACATTTAAATTAAACATAAC
>NW_015548221.1:714804-715517 GCF_001515605.1 Sinocyclocheilus anshuiensis | reverse complement strand
CAAATTATGTCCCCAAAGGAAAACTTTGGCAACATCTGTTTTAACTAAAAAAAACATTTCTCAGTTTGTTTATCTCACTTCAGTTTTATTGTTGCAGTGCAAACTGGGATTGTCAAGCAGACAAACTGACCAACACTTTCATGAAAACCTGTCATAAATGTTGTATGCACCTGGCAAACTCAACTATTTGTATTACAGTCTAGTCTACCTTAATAAAATGTAAACAGGTATGCACTGCTGTGCTACAATACAACTTGAACTTGTACAAAAGAGTTGTGCAGACCCTTCAGCATTTGGGGATTTTTTGAAAGTAAATTACTGTTAAATTTAAAATAAATAAAACACAGTCTTACATTAAAATAAAAATGTTACATTTAAATTAAACATAACGTGTACTTTTAAAGTAAACCATGTGCTACAACAGGTATACTATGCACTGCTGTGCTCTTAGTATTTTACTTTCATTCATTCCATGTAGTTCCAAGCCAGTTTAATCACCATTCTATATTAATGCGCTGCTTTAATTGATGCGCACACACACACACACACACACACACCACTCGCACATAAGTGAGAGGGAGAGAGGTCGGAGACTGCAGATCGCACAGCGCACACACAGAAACTTATTGATGGTGCTGCCCCGTGACTATTATTAATAAAATAACATAGATACTAGATCGTTTCATTATCTTCCTCAGCAACGAGGTAGAATC
>NW_015548221.1:713948-714773 GCF_001515605.1 Sinocyclocheilus anshuiensis | reverse complement strand
TAATTTATGCGCACACACACACACACACACACACACACACACACACCACTCGCACATAAGTGAGGGAGAGAGGTCGGAGACTGCAGATCGCACAGCGCACACACAGAAACTTATTGATGGTGCTGCCCCGCGACTATTATTAATAAAATAACATAGATAGAGGTCGGAGATTGCAGATCGCACTGCGCACACACAGAAACTTATTGTTGGTGCTGCCCCGCGACTTTTATTAATAAAATAACATACTAGATCGCTTCATTATCTTCCTCAGCAACAGGTAAAATCAAAGTAACTAAACAGCTTCATAGTTTGTAGAGAGAGACGCACAGACGCAGGTAATTCACACACACAACTGTCATCTCTCTCTTGATCGATAATTAATTCAAATAAATGCTATAATTAATTAAAATAAATGTGGTCTTACCGTACTATTATCTCTGTATCTGATTTGAAGCGGGCAGAATGCTAGAGCTAACGAGCTGTAACTGATTAAAAAAAACATAATTTTTACCCTTTCGGTCAAATAGTGCACTGCAAACATAATTAACAGCTTTAATTTGTCAATGCTGGCAAATGACCATGGTATAAGCGGGATAATGCATGGCTAGCTGTGCATTAAATTATTTTAATAATAAATTAATTTATTTAATCAAATAAATGCTGTTTTTTAAATGTTATATTCATCAGAGCATCCTGAAAAAATGTATCAAGGTTCCCACAAAAATATTAATAACTGGTTTCAACATTAATAATAAAAATCAGTATATTAGAATGATTTCTTAAGGATCATGTGACACTGAAGACTGGAGTAATGACTGCTGAAAA
>NW_015548221.1:698157-713853 GCF_001515605.1 Sinocyclocheilus anshuiensis | reverse complement strand
AAATAAATGTGGTCTTACCGCACTATTTCATCTCTGTATCTGATTTGAAGCAGGCAGAAAGCTAGAGCTAACGAGCCGTAACTGAGGAAAATAACCGTCATTTTTACCCTTCCGGTTAAATATTGTGCTGCCAACATCATAAACAGCTTTAAGTTGTCAATACTGAAATATCGCGATACTATGCTGTATCGATTTTTTCCCCCACCCCTAATTACTAGCCAATCAGAATTTTTTTGCTCTTATAAACACGAGACGCACATAATAGTATCAATTGTCGCAGCCCTGATGAATGGAGAAGCGCGACACGTTAAAAAAAGCTGCGAGACGCAATGGTCAAAGATGTCCATCTAGCGCATATTTAGATAGAAAAACGAATTAAAAAGGTCTATTTGTGTTACTAAAAAATATCAGAGTACTCAATTGTCAAAATAATCAGTTGATTACTTGATTAATCTACTGATTAATCATTAGTTGCAGCCCTAGATTAGTTAAAATATTTCAAAATACAACTGCATTGTTTTACTTTTTGTAATTAAAAGACAAATATTTTGTCATTGAAAATTTCTTTAAAATAGTATTAAAATATCGTCTCGTTCTAGTGAACCAAGTATCTGTATTTTGTCTCATCTCGTGAGCTAAATGTAATGTCACACCCCTAGTGTCGATAAGCGGTGATATAGCTCATTATTTTCCAAGTGTATGATATAGCTTTCATTCTTCAGGTCAACCATATATTCATGAAAAAAAAAAAGTCCGTTTGAATAAGGAAAGCAATAACTTTGCCATAGTATCCTTTCAAATGTTAAAGTTGCCACAGTCATTGGATTCAGGCTCAGGATTTTTTTTTTTTTTGCTTTAACCCCTGAACCCTTTAACCCCTTTTTTTTGCATTGGTTCAGTTTGCTTTCACAAGGCAACATTTCAAAGTGTACCAAAAATGTCTTTATGCAGGTATGCAGCTAAGGCAGAAAACATGCGAGGTTCCGAAATAAATGCTACAAATGAGCCTGGTGTGAAAATCCCCCAAACTAACATTCATGTGTTAACTGCAAACATGCATATACCTGTATTTGTGCACGGTTTCCGGCTGTGATATTGGAGATGGTCCAACATGCCTCTTTTTTAATGGATTCTTTTGGGCTACTCAGCAGGTGAAGAAGACTTTGCAGGGCAGAGCAGTTAAGAATCACCTGTTCATGAGAAAACAAATAATGTTACACCCTAAGCATGTAATGGATACAACATTACTGCAGAGGACAAAAAAGTACAGTTGCTTTACCTGAGTCTGTAGGTCATCTCCTGTGACTATGTTCCCCACGGCTCTCAGAGCAGGAGACACCACCTTATATTCTGCATGTCTGAAAAACATAAAAACAACAGCTCAGAAAACTGCTGTCATTCTAAGGATTTGAAGTAGCACCGATAAAAATACAAAGGAGAGAAGCTATCTTAAAAGCCTAAGCCAGTGGTTCTCAACCTGGAGGGGCTTGGGTCCATTAGGGGGCCTCAGCAAAATTCTTAATTTTTAATTCTTAAGATTGTAAAAATCAGCTAAAACAACTAAAAACCAAGATATTTCTTATTTTTACTTTACTTGTTTTCTTTAAGGAACAAGGGTTTCCAGTCTTGGAAACCCTGGATATATGAGATAGACTTGAAAGGTCATATAAATGTATGAAATCTTATAACTCATTCTGCATTTTTATAATGAATATACATTTTTAAAGTTATGCCAAGCTCTACATTTTTTTTGGTATCAAGCAAATCACAAACGACTGAAAGAGTCATGGGGCGTTCAAATATTGTTGTTGATAATTGGGTCTTGGAGTCACAATGGTTGAGAATCACTGGATTAAAATATTCATTATTCTTTCCATCTGTTTTTCATGTCTTACAGCAGCAGCTCCACTAGTCTGCGGCAGACTCCTGAGTCGATAACAGCCTGGATCTTCTCATTGGGACCATCAGACAGATAGGAAAGAGCCCAGCATGCATCAGCCAGAATGTCGGTATCATTCACAAAGAGCAGCCAGGACAGAACGCTGAGACACGGCGACACCTGCATTAAAAAACAAATACAACTCAGATATCACTTTAAGTTTAAAGGTGTGTATACTCTTGTGACTTAATTAGATTTAATTAAATTACTTAATAATCAAGTTAATGTTGATTTATGTTGGTTTAATAAAAATTTACATTTTTTGTTTATTATACATTAATCAATGTCATTGTAATGTAAACAAAAATGAATTCACATTATCATTAAACTATCAAATCAACATTAACTTAAGTAATTAAGCATAATTATTAATAACATGTTCTAGCTTGAGCAAACATGACCATTATGACACGTGTGCATGCCACCCACAGCAATAGCACTGATGTTTGTGGCTAGTGAAATGAAGCAAGAACTGACTATGGCTGTTTATGTGCTTGCTTATCATTTATCAGGCACTTTCATCTATCGTGCTCTCCTCATTTACATACACTAATTTGGAAGATGCTTTTATTCAAAGCAACGCAAGAGTGTTTTGTACAATAACAGCTAATAGTCAAACAGATTCAGCCACTCTAACTGTAAAGATAGGCCTCTGGCTGTTAATAATTTATGTGCTTTAGTCAAATGTCTCAAGCTACAATAATGTGACAGTTGCTTGTGGGTTGCCCCTTCCTGCAATATTTAGATTTCTCAACTTGAGCCTCAACCACTGTTACTCCACAAACACACACTAAAAAACGTCTTATGCTTACCATGGCTACATTTATTTGATAAAAAAAATAAAGTTAAAAAAGTAATGTGATGAAGTATATTTATAATTTACAATTGCTATTTTCTATTTTAATATATTGTTAAATGTAATTTATTCCTGTGACAGCAAAGCTAGATTTTCAGCATAATTACTCCAGCCTTCAGTGTCACATGATCCTTCAGAATTAATTCTAATGTGCTGATTTGGTGCTCAAGAAACATTTCTTATTATTAATGTTGAAAACGTGTTCTTTAATATATTTGCAGAAACCATTAGACATTTTTTAGGATTCTTTGATGAATTTAAATTTCAAAAGAACAGCATTTTTAGCAACAGAAATCTACTGTAACACTATACAAGTTTGTTTATATTTAACACGTCCTTGCTGTATAAAAGTTTGTTTAAAATTGTTTTTAAAAAAATCATAATGACTTTAAACTTTTGAATGGTAGGTTGTAAGGCATTGTTATTATAATTATTTTGCATTTTTCAGTAATGTTACAAGTCCGATAACACACCAACAATTTTTTTTTTATGTAATCACATAAAAAATGGCACATTAATTTTTTTTTTTCAAAATTCTCAACTACTTTGTATAAATAAATTCAAAACTAAGGTCAATCTGTTTAAATCGCTACAAGTGAATCTGAGCATCACAACATTATAATGTACAATATGAAAAATGGATATTCATTAAAGATTATATTCAACAGCGTAAATTATTAGTCTTTAAAATTAGCGGTAATATGATGATAAAGGTAACCTAAATGTAAAAAGGGGGAAATGAGCTTGGCACAATTAAATATCCAATCCTGATCCTAATATATATATATATATATATATATATATCAAATGATTAATCGTGATTAATCGCATCCAAAATAAAAGTTTTGTTTACATAATATATGTATGTGCGCTGTGTATATTTATTATGTATATATAAACACACACATGCATGTATACATTTCAGAAAAATGTTTTAAAAAATTGTTATTTATAATATAAATTGTATGAATATAAATATAGACATGTAATACATGTAAATATTTTCAAAATATGTACTGTATGTTTGTATATTTATATATACATAATTAATATACACAGAACACACATATATTATGCAAACAAAAACTTTTATTTTGTATGCAATTAACCGTTTGACAGCACTAATATATATATATATATTTTATAGAACAGTCTTTAACAGATATATTAGAGATATATTGTTCATCCCTACTCTTCCATTTCTAGAAATCTACTTTGGAACAATGTATATTGTAAAAATCACTCTACAAATAAATTGTACTGAACTGCATGGAAACTGGATGGATGGTGACTTTTACCTTGGCAAAATCTGGGGGTGGGTTTTTCCCCCTGCACAGGTTAGACAGAGCCCAAACTGCATTCCTCATCATAGTCAGACGGTTTTGTTTAGCCAACAACCTGAGAATGAGAATTTGCATCATTAGAATAACTACTCAACAGTACAGTTGTTCTAAAACAAATGGTTGCATGACTTACTGTACTAAAGAGGGTAGAATATTGCAGTCCAGAACATAGTTCCTGCACTCAGTGCTGTCACCTGCAATATTGCCTAAAGCCCACACTGCCTGCAGTGCAAAAAGACAGTTTCAATCACAAAGTTAGTCCTATTTTTTTTTTTTATACCTATCTGGGTCCATTTGTGCCCCTTCAGCAAGCTGCTCACCTGTTCCTGTACATCCTCGAAATCCGAGCCGAGCATCTCAATGAAAATGGGCACCGCCCCAGCCTGGATGACCACGCGTGTCTGGTGGGATGTTCCTGAGGCGATGTTAGTCAGAACCCACGCTGCTTCAAACTGCACAGAGACAGGACGGCTGTCACCATACTGCAGAAAAGCATTCACTAATGCACCATTCAAGAGCCAAGAGGATTAAATAAAGATAGCGAGGAGACTTGCAGAATATACACATTCCAATAGTGTGATCATGTGCCGGGAGAGATCCATGCCGGATGACTCGCTGTCTCACTGCTCTGACTTACGGGATATGTCTGCAGGCTGTTCTTCTGCTTCTAGGCTGTATGGTTCATGTTAATATCACTTAGATACAGCATGCTCGGCTTACCTGTAGCGTGCAGTTCTCTCTTCTTTTCAGGAACTCAACAAATCGCTCCACGACACCAGGGGTGGCAATAACCTCATCAATAGGGGGATTAGGCTCTAATGGAGAGTTAAAGATGGAATTAGCATCGTTTTATCATAAATATTATTATGCAAATGCACGAATTTCAGTCTTCAGGGTCTTTCACCTTTAGATAAGAGCTTTCTGAAGCGCTGTGTTCCTATGAGCTGTTGTTCTGGGGAACTGGAGAAGATCATCTGTATCATGTCCTGAGAAATAGCACTTCCCTTTGATGATGGAAAGACAGAAATGGTAATAATCTATTATAGATTTTTTCATTGATAAGTAAAACACTTTGATTAACTATTATCTTTCTCACCGTGATTTGGTCCATATTGTTGGCCTGTGATTCCAGGTATCCACTGTCCAACATCCCATCATCCTCCAGTGTTCCATCCTCCTCCACTGTGGCCACATTTCTGCGCTTGAACAGCTGTAAGAACACAAACTCTCAGCTCACTGTGCTCAATAAAAATACCAACACATGCCAAATATCAGTACTAATGTTGCATTTCTTTCCTTTGACGGAGCAAGCGAGCTACGGTTTTATTATTGTTAAAATATTTTCTCCTGTAGAATCAACTAAAAGTAAGGTATTTGTAGGCTGATTCTCTCAAACACTGTAAATACTGTGATTTTAATAAGACGTTATTGTTTGTTTGAGTATTTGAGTGTATATATTATATATATATATATATATATATATATTTCATTTCATGCCAAGTTTAGGGATTTTGGGCTATTTTGCTTCCATAACACTTTTTCATACTAGTGGAAAGAAAACAGGCAAAATAAATAGTGTTTCTTTTTAATAACACTTTATCTATTTGCATTTGTAGATTTCAATTTCTTTATGAGGCTGTTTTCTCAAAATGAGTTTTTTTTCTCATGCATCTCTACTTCAGTAGAACTTAAACCAAACTTTCCAATTTTATTCCTTTCTATATTATGATGGTTTTTACAGAGGGATTGTCCATATATCATTCACTTGATTTATATAAAATTATATATATATATACAGTGAGTACGGAAAGTATTCAGACCCACACACACACACACACATATATATATATATATATATATATATATATATATATATATATAAAATCAAATTGTATTAATTTTTGTTCATTTGTATTCACCTGTTGACATTATTTTTCTATTTATGGAGTGATAAAATAATAAAAAATTGTAAAAACCTTTATTTGTCAATTTGTTTGTCCAAATACGTCGTCAAAATGAAACAAAAAAATGAACCTGGTTTTATCTAATGTTCAGATTGCTGTTCTGGAAACGTATTCAAATTAGTGCATATTTAATTAGCCATGGCCACATATGCATATTTAAGCATAATATTTCAGAAACGCAAAGTCGTTATTTTTGTCGTTGTTTTAATGTACTGTGATAAACCAACTGGGGCGGTACAGTGACATCTATTAGTTACAATTTTACTCTATTCACCTGTGGTGTTTTGCCTTAAATTACTAAAAAGAATATTAAGATATTAGCAAGAAACGGAGCCTGGATCTGTCTTTAACCCGCTTCTCATGGGCAGTGGCGCTTGAGCCCACAGTGAAGGGGAGCGATCCATCCAACCATCTCCACCTAAAAACACCCCGCCAAACACACAAATCCAACCGTACATAGCGCCTGTGAAGCGGAGACGATCGATTAAATTCAATAAAATGTCATTTTAGGTCCTCACATGGTCGTGACCATCGACTGAAGCGCAGGTTTGTTGGTAATATCGTTTTAACGCCAGACTAGCCTCCCCCTCCCAGATCTGCGCAGAAGCCTCTGTTAGCTCCCCTGCTAACCCACACGACAAGGTTGTCCGACTGCTGGCTTGAATTTATGTTTTAACATTTTTATCTTTTGAATTTAACATCATATTGATGGAATAAAACCACTCAAACACAAATAATCCACAGTGGCGCACTGACCTGTCAAAACTGTCTCGTTTATCCCTGCGTCGTTTAAGCTGCAACCGTTTTGCCTCCGCCGGTATAGTGAAACTGCGCATGCATGCGCACTGGGAGAGGACATCGTGTGCGAAGCGCATGTCTGGTTCTCGGTGTTGCCAGTTTTGTGTAACGAACCGTGTTGCCATGTCCACTTCTTATAATAAACCCAGTTGTTTGTTTGTTTTTTTTTTATAAAGGAGCTTATAAATATGGATTATAATCGCGGGTGGAGAGATGTTTTGAGTTTATGTAGGTCAACGAAACGTATTTCGGCTTGCTAGTGCTTTATGACCTCTGTATCAAATAAATAAAGTTTAACTGAATAGCCTACTGATCGCAATTGTCACATATGCTCAGTGTATAGCCTAAGTTATGCACTATACATGATACAATTATTATTATTCGATTTAAACTTGTTTCTTTTTCTTTATTCCCCTGCTCAAATTATGCATACATGCACGAATGAAAGCGAGATTATTTACAGAGAGAGAGAGAGAGAGACGTGTGCGTGTACACATACACCTACACACATTACTATGGTTGACTATGGTCTTATTTATTTATTTTTTCCGAGCAGGTGTTTTTCCAGCAAGATCTGGCAACACTTAGTAACGAGGTTTATAGTCTTCGCTGCACCATATGTTGAATGTTTCTCTTTTTACACTACAAAGATTTTATATAAATCTAATAGTTTAAACAAAAGATGTACAGAAAAAATTAAGTCTAAAATAAAGTAAAAACTATATTTAAAGGACGTATTCTTTAACATATATTAAATATTTTGTATAATACAGAGTTTAACCATGTAAAATAGATTTTTTTTATATATATCACACATTTTTGGAAAACTAACAGTCATCAATAATAGGGATCTGGCAACCTGAATAAGATAATGCGATGCGCAACACTGCTATTGTTGTTTTATCTCATGAATCCCTTAACGCTGTACATTGTAGACATCACATCAGATATAGGCCTATTTAATTACAAGGCAAAAAGTACCCTCATATCGTCTCATCCTTCCTGAAAATATCCTCCAGGTGTCCTTTACATGTCGCTAGAGGGCAGCAGATAATCTGTCTTGTCTTCACCCGTAAAAGCAGGTAACAGACAGACCGACTTTTCATTTGCAGTCATTGTGACTGCACCAGTGATATCTCTTCAGGTTTTACGTCGTTTGTGCGTGTTTGCTCTCAATAAACCGGTTATCTCAGCATGTGGACTGAAGACTTCAACCGTCAATCACAGTGACGGACAACCTGATCCAGGTAGAGCTGCTGGTGGAGGAGGCACTTACAGCCTCTCAAAATAAGTGGATTTAATTATTGCAGATAAAACTGATCATCTTTTGCAAGACATTATAACTTTTAGAGGCCGTATTTCAGTGAAGTCTGCAATGTCAGGTAAAGGGTGATTTATTACAGGAACTTTAGATTTTGTGTTCCAATTCCCAGTTAGCTCTACTTAATTAACCACGATATTCACGAAAAACACACATCTAAGTATGCAATCTTTCAAGTTAATTAATTAATATATTTATTTATTTTATTGACTATTTATTTATAGTTTGTGTATGCATTTATGTATTTACTGTCTTTTTATTTATTGACTTTTTTAGTGATTCATTCATTGTCATGGTATTTATTTTGCTTTTTATTTATAAATGTAAGTCAAATATAAGTTACTTAAAATATCAGTCAAAAAGCTATATTGAAAGGACCCATTTATTAACATATATAAAAGAGACATATTTTAGTAAAGTCTGCTATGTCAGGTAAAGGGTCATTTATAATATAGGAACCTTGGACTTTGGTCCAATCCCCAATTATCTCTACTTAATAAATTACCATGATATTCACTAAAACACATCAAAGTATGTGATCTTTTAAGTGAATTCATTCATTGCCATTTCTTTCACTTGTTGTTTCATTTAGAGGAGGGGTGGGGTAAAAGAATTACTCATATTTATACATAGTTATAATTAAGAAATACCAATGTTGATAATATTGACGTATTTATTCATCATTTTATTTATTTGTCATTTTATTTATAAATCGAGTCCAAAAGCTACAGTATATTTAAAGGAGCCATTTATTAACATGATAAAAGATAAAGAGACTAAGTGAAGGCTGTGATGTCAGGTATAAAGGGCAATTTATTAGGCTATATAGGAACTCTGGACTTTGGTTGCCAATTATCTCTACTTGATAATTAACCATGATATTCATGAATAACACATGTCAAAGTATGCACTCTTTTAAGTGAATGAATGTATTTATGTATTTATTATGTTTTTAAAGCAGTCAATAATTATTTATTGACTGCTTTGTGCTTTAAAGTGTGGTCAGTTGTACTGACTAAACCACTTAGCAATAGTTTTGTTCTGTTTTTGTTTCTGCTTATTATAGCAAAACAATTGTTTGACTTGTCTTTTGTATCCCACTAACCAAACCCACAGCCTTTATGTGTCTACTAACCATGAATAGCAGGATTTTTTAGCAAAATGCTGTTTTTATGTTGCATGATTTTTACTGGCATTAATTAATGAACATTAATTGCCAATAATAGAATCTCAACTCTATATCAACTCATTTTGATTGATTTTCACATTTTCAGTGTCAGTTGTGACATACGAACAGCTCAAAGCTATGCTGGCCAATCACGGCGTGCAGCTTTTTGATGTCAGGAATCCAGATGAATTCCAGGCTGGCCGGATTCCTGATTCTGTCAACATTCCTTGTAAGTCACTACTGAAGTGAAGAATCAGTGTTTCTTGTTTCAGTATGCACATTCACTCTCAGTTTTTTATGTATCTCTCAGTGGGACAGCTTGAGGAGTCACTGAAACTCCCACCACTCCAGTTTCAACAGCAATTTGGGGTGAAAGCCCCTAAAAAGGAAGACGATGACATAGTTTTCCATTGCCGAAGCGGGAAAAGGAGTTTGACTGCTCTTGAAATCGCTCATCGTCTGAGATTCTCTAAGTAGGCTATTGAAAACATACACACTGATCTCATTATAAGCCCAGAACTCATAACATGTGGATGATCCAATTAATTAAATACTCCTTGTTGTTAGAGGACCTACTTGTTTTCTTTGTCTTTTCAGGGCACGGCATTATGCAGGGGGATACATTGATTGGGAAGAGCGTGAGAAGAAGTAACAGGACTAATTGAGCCACATTTTCAATCACTTTAACTGGACCTTTAATCTGGAAATAGAAGATAAAATTAAATATTGACAGGTGAAATTGCTCATTTTGCTGTTTACAAAGATCTCAGTCATTATTAATATAGTTTAATGACTCATCAATTATTATATGATTTGAATCATATTTCATTAAGTTGTGATTGTTAATTAATTAGTGTATTAGAATCATTATTGATGTAGTTTGATGACTCATCAATTATTGTTATATGATATATTTTAATAAGGCGATTATCAGAAAATACATGAAGCAGCTATTTCAGATAAATACTTGAAAAAATTGCTCCTTCACAGTGAACCAGACGGATCAAACTATTTCTGGACTGTAAAAACAAATGTGAATATATATATTTACAAATCTGCATTATTAAAATATTTTTAAAAGGCTTTCGACATTGCTTGATTAATCACTGGACCATTTTTTTGGGAATTTGGACATTTTTACAGATGAAACTGACTATTGTTTTTATATTTTGCTATTTACAACTATGTAAATCTGAATGACTTAGTGTATTAGAGTTGCTTCAAATAGAATAATAACACATCAGTTATTATTATTATATTAATTATATTTAATTGATCAGAAAACGGATGGAGCAAACCTATTTCAGATAAATACGTGAAAAATTGCTCCTTCAGATTGAATCAAATGACTCAAACCATTGGACTGCAAAAATGTGATTATATATGCATATTTACAAATGTGCATGATTAAAATAATTTAAAAATAATCAGTGCAAATTGATTTGGACCACCTGGAAATAGGTAAATAAAATTAAATTTTGACAGTTAAAACTGATGAAACTGACAATATTTTCATATTTTGCCACTTGCAAAGATGTGATTCTGAAAGACTTAGTGTATTAGAGTCATTTTTAATATTGTTTTAATGACTCATCCATATTAATCATAATATAATCTATTTCAGAAAAATGCTTCAAATAACTGTTCCTTCATATTAAATCAGATAAATAAAATAATTTTAAAAAAGCACTGAGCTATAGAAACTAATGTGAATATGTGCTCACAAATGTGCTTCATTCAAATATTTTCACAAAGGCTCTGGACAGTGAATAATTCGTCTGTGCAAATTTAGTTTGTCCTTCTGCATTGCGTTATTACCACTGGGTGGCAGTAATGCAATTAGGCTAAATAAATAAGCGTTTTATGGCCAGCAAGCGGCGGTTCACGGTCTCAGGTGCTCGGGTGCTCATTTCACTGCTGGCTGTTTGGATGTGGTCGGCTGCATCTTAGTAAATAGCTGTCAGACTGATACTGAACACAGATCAAGGCTGGCACATTTTTCATTGGACTCCAATCAAATCAACAGACCTTCCTTCATCCATCTTGGAGAGAATTATTGAAGTGTCAATTTATATAGCGCTGTTACTGTGGAATTACAGACCGAGTAGGCTGCATAGTCCATCAGATGTAAGCAATAGCTTTGCAGGTATTGGATTTGGCACACGCTAGCTGTCTTGTCTTGAGCCTGGGCCTTGTTCTTCCCTGAGTGATGAGAACAGACTATGATAAATATGAACGTGTCACTTTCACCCCAGCCATAATGGAGTCCACACCTCTGAGCTGGTTTGTAAAATAAACAATCCAAAACTAATTTCTTTGTTTGCCACAGGGGACCTAAATAGGCCCTGGTGTTTATTTGCTGTCATTTTTTTTCTCCATATTCCACATTTATATTTCACTTTATTGTCCCTCATTTGTTCTTGTTTCTGATTTTCTGACCTCATATCTCACCAGTATGAGAGAGACCGGGGCAAGATGTCACAAGGCAGTGTATCTCAAAAATCCAATTACACAAATTAGTTTTCTCTTGCAGTGGATTTGTATGTTGGAAAAACTGGAAAGTTGAAAAACTTTGAAAAAAACATTAGTTAACATAAATTTAGATAGAAAAAAGCATCTTCATATTAATTTCATAATTTACTACATTATTAAAATCAAAAGTTGTATTTGTTGTCATTATTTAATTGACCATGGGCAGACATGAACTAACAATTAACTAACATTAACAAAGGATAGCCTAAAGAAATACTGTAACAAATGAACTGCTCATTGATAGCTCATTTTAGTTAATGCATCAACTAATGATAACCAATGGGACTATTAACAAAAAACAATCTGTTAGTCAACTAAGAAATTTAATTAAGAGTTGAATAATATCCTTGTTCGTGTAAATTTAAAAAAGAAAAAAATCAGGTAGGGGCAAGTTGTCACATGTTATTGAAGATTTTATTGGAAGTTATATCAAAATAATGGTTTTATATTTGATCCATTAACATTTTACTGTTATTTGTTCAATTATATTATTTCTGTCCTTCTATACAGTTTATTTTGTATTTTGTATATTATTTGTCATTTTGTATATAGATAGGTTAATTGCAGGTTCCATTGTGACAACTTTATTTTGAGATTAATACATTTTAATTTATGTTTATTATAGCTATTATGTATTTCTCTGACCTACTAATAGACAGGTTAATGGCAGCTTCTATTGTGACAAATTACCGCATATTGGATGACAACATGCCCTGCTACTGGGGCAGCCTGTGTTCAATGAACAGTATCATTTTTCCTGGGCAATAACGGTGGAAATGTTTATTAGCCAAGACACTTTAAAAGTGTGCCTTTATAGAAACTGGCTTTTTCAATAAATAAAGAAATATTACCATAGTAAAAGGCGTGACAACTAGCCCCAGTCCAGTACCCCCAATATTACGCATTTCATTCTAAATAAGACATGCATTTTAACGTGCTATTGTCAAGTCAACTTGTTGTAGCTATTGTGCTGTTAATAGGTCCGCTGGGTCTGTCACAGGTAACAGCTATTTTCAGACAGTCGTTGGTGATCACAGCCTGAGCGTGAACAAACGTCAGCGGAACGCGAATACCTTTAGAGCCATGACATGATTTACAATTGGGCTTTTTGATATGTTGTTTTATTATATCACCTACTTGGATTTACCTCAATATATATTTGATCTACCATCAAGCACTGAACTAATGAGAACAAAGATGCGTCGTGCGTAAAAGACCTCTTGGAGACGGGAGTGAAGCTCGTCTCACGACTGTAACCACCCGAGCGAATCAAGCTCTGTGCGAAACCATTTGTATACTGGCTGCACAGAGTTATTCAATGCACAAAGGCATCGTGTGGAAATTTTTTTGGAGCTGTGCGTTAGTAAATTTCACATACGCTGTGCTCGCCCGGCGCGCGGTGAGGATGGAGCCCCTTTCTCAGCACCAACGACTCGCGACAGGACCGATAACTTTCATCTCAGAGAAAGTGCGTTCAGATGTGGTTATGTCTCGGTTCTACGCTGGAGAAGCTTAACAGGTAGACACATTGTAAACTGTGTAATCTGCTGCTTGGATGACGCACAGAATGATAATCGATGCAATCCAGAAAACACTGGTTAAATGCATGAGTTCACACTGGCTTTCAGGGCGCATTTGTGCAGATTATCAATGGGTGACTTTATATCAGCACTGGGAAATAAAACTTGCAACTTTTTGATCTGCAATGCATCTTAGAACATCAGTTATCATCCATGTTAAAGATTTTTGTTATTTAGTTAAACTTTGAGATTAATGAATTATAATTTGTTTATCGGAGCTGTATGCATCTGACATTATTAAAATATGTTTTTTTTACTTGAATCAATGTGTGCATTATTAGCCTTAATGTATCTATTTATTAATTTATTATAAACCAAATGTAAAGGGTTGCATAAAATGCACTGGAGGAGACAAGTGTACATCACGTATTCTGATGTGACAAATCAAGCATGGATCACCAAACGGCAAAATAGATTTTATGATACCTTATTTTTTTATTGCTGAATAGAATTTTCAAAGATATAAAAGCTGCACTGTGAATCAGAAAGGCTGTCAACTGAAGTCACCGAACACTTGTCATATCTCTAGCAGTCAAGTGTTTTCCGAGTCTCTTTGCGGAATATAAAATCCAGGGACGTCTGCATATAAACAAGGTTTCAGACACACTAGAAATGTTACAGTATATGGTTGTCAAAACTTCTGTCCCTTGATATTTGTGTTTTGATCCCCAAAGTCAACAACTCTTCTCTCTCCCCAGATCTTCCTCACTCATGGCAATGTTTAGCAGCAGTGAATGGCAGTGGAATGACTCAGAACATTCTCTCACTCCTGAGGGAAACTACAGCCTGATATCAGGCATTGAAGAAGTGAACAGGAATTACTATGCCATGTTCTATTCCATACTCATCCTGGCTATTGTGTTTGGGAACGTTCTGGTGTGTATTGCTGTGCTTAGAGAGAAAGCTCTCCAGACCACCACCAATTACCTGGTGGTCAGCTTGGCCGTGGCTGATCTCTTGGTTGCCTCACTGGTCATGCCCTGGGCGGTCTATTTGGAAGTGAGTAGACAAGAACCTATCGTAGCCTATAGTTCAGAGCATTTCTGTATTGACAACTATTGCTATAAAAAAAACAAAAGGTTCTTTATTGGCATTGACAGTTCCATGAAGAGGTCCATTAAGATACATAAAACCTTTCCAATGGATAAAAGCTTCTTTAAAATGTTAATTTTAATTAAATTTTAATTAAATTAAAATGTTCTTTGAACTTTTACTTGAGGTCTAAGTAAAAAATGGTTATTTTTTTAAAGAGTTAGTTCACCCAAAAATGAAAATTACCCCATGATTTACTTACCCTCAAGCCATAGATGTATATGACTTTCTTCTTTCAGACGAATACAATCTGAGTTATATTAAAAAGCATCCTGACTCTTCCAAGCTTTATAACGGGAGTGGATGGTAGCCCAAAATTTGAAGTCCAAAAAATTGAATTAATCCATTATAAAAGAAGTCCACACGGCTCAGGGGGGTTAATAAAGGCCTCCCGAAGCGAAGTGATGCGTTTGTGTAAGAAAAATATCCATATTTACAACTTTATAAACCTTAATCTCTAACTTCCGCTAACTGTCGTACGCGCGTTCACGAGAGAGTGGCGTCCAGCGGATGATGTAGGCGTAGCGTAAACTCCGGTGAGAATATGCTAGTCTCACGAGAAACAAGTTTTGTTTACAGCAAAGGAAAGCCAGTGTCCTCTTGGCTTATATTGAAATCCTCCGACATTTTTCTTTACAAATCCTCGTTTTGTACTACTAATTCGTGACCGCTGTTTTGTTTTGCTCTCTCCTCTGCGCTTCCACGTTCGTCACTTCCGTGTTCGTCACCGCATTTGCCTGCGTGCTACGTCATCCGCTGGACGCCACTCTCTCGTGAATGATGACAGTTAGCAGAAGCTAGAGATTAAGGTTTATAAAGTTGTAAATATGGATATTTTTCTTACACAAACGCATCGCGTCGCTTCAGAAGGCCTTTATTAACCCCCCGGAGCCGTGTGGACTTCTTTTATTGGTTCAATTATTTGGACTTCAAATCTTGGGCTACCATCCACTCCCATTATAAAGCTTGGAAGAGCCAGGATGTTTTTTTAATATAACTCTGATTGTATTCGTTTGAAAGAAGAATGTCATATACACCTAGGATGGCTTGAAGGTGAGTAAATCATGGGGTAATTTTCATTTTTGGGTGAACTATCCCTTTAA
>NW_015548221.1:683195-697727 GCF_001515605.1 Sinocyclocheilus anshuiensis | reverse complement strand
TTTTTGGGGGAACTTTCCCTTTAAGACTGAAAGATTTTTTGGGAACCAAAAAAAAAAAAAAAAACCCTTTTTGGGTGATAGTTTGGGTGAATTGGAACAGTGTCAGTCTTGAACAAGCACATTTATACTTAATACATCAAAAACATACCAATTTACAAAAGTGTGTCTACAGAAAACATATACAGGAACTCAAATTGGTGAATCATCCGGATTCCAAACAAACCAGTTCACTAGAATGAATTGGATTTCCAGCATTATATATGAGACATGACCATTTAGGATGAGTCGACTCACTAGAATGAACCAGACTTCCAACTTTGCATATGAAACAGAGGGCTGTTTAGGATGAACTGATTCTTTGGACTGAATCAGACTTTCGGATGCTACATATGAGAGAGGAAGCGTGGACAGTTTAGATGAGTGCTTTTGATTATTCCCTCAGATTATACATTAAAAACACTGATGTAGTCATTGTCAAACCAATCAGCTTTCTGTTACTCAGTGCAGCAAATTCACATGACCAACTTTAACCAACTTGTGTCTTATGGTACAGTCATATTGGTGAAATTTTGCAAAACAAAAGTCCAAGGTCTATTGTCAATAGTTTAGATATGTATAAAGCACAGCTCACAAAGAAGCCTCTTTCACACCAAGCAGCTTTCTGTTGGTCAGCATGGCAAATTCGCATGACCAACTGAAACAAATATGAAATCTGCATGTGGAACGCAAAAACAACCACTTCATGTCTCGAGGGATCCACAGATTTGTGCTGTGATCAGTTAAGACTTCCAATCATTTTCTTCAATCAGTAGTTGATTACTAGACATTGACATAAGAAACGAGACTTAAATCAGCAATAATCAGTAAAAAGCAATATAGAGAGTGCTGCAGGGATGACGTCAAAACCCAGAGATTTTCTTATGGGGCTTTATAATGGGGTTTTTCAATTTATGAAGGTCTGTGGTATACGTCGTACCAAGATGATACTTCAACATTTTGCTCTAGAATGTAAATTACACACATTAAAAGCACAAATTTGAAGCTGTTATAATTGATTTAAAGCCATATGTTTGTAATATGTAAATAAGAATGTTCAGGGTGTGACTGTGTGCCGTTTACACTGTAGAACAAAACATTCAAGTACCATCAAGTTATGTTTACCACAGACCTTATTTTACTCATAAATTGTAAAACCCCATTATAAAAAGCCCATAGGGAAATCTAGAGGGAACCTATGGCGAGTTAGTCTTCCGGGTTTTCATCCCTGCATAGACTGGAGAGCAGTCAAGTCATACTTCATTCAATGTCCTCTAAATGATCAATAATTACTCTTCACTTTGGTTAAGGATAAAATTCTTTCATCCATCAATGAAAAACTGCAGTTTTTACTTTTAGAGCTACAATTAATATAGCACTTGATTTATATGGTAAAATGTTTTGACCCAAAAAACCTGAAAAGATTTTAACATTAAATTTTTAATTCATTGGCAAATGTTACATTACATCTGGTTAGAAATCTTAAAATATTATATTGTTATATTAAAATGTACAAATATTATATAACATGTCTCAGTCAACCTGAATGCATTAAGTTACAACTACAGTACAATTTTTACTGTGTAATAATATCAAATTTCCTTCACTCTTCCCTGGTTTTGGTGGTAACAGTTAAAAACCTTCATTTAGAGACAGCCTTCCTACTTAGTTTAATTTGGCTGCACGTCTCTTGAATGGCTGCTTTGCATTGTGCTGCTCTTGATTAGTGCCAGGAAAGGAGAAAAGAAGATCTTCCTGTCATGATGCACAACACCTAGCAGTCGGATTCTGCAGCATGCAGTTCATTAATCTCTGCTGGAGCCTTATTACACCTCCCTTGCCACTCGAATGGACGTTATTGTTGTAGGCCCTCTGAGAGATGGACCAAGGGTCTGTTTGCCCGTAGGGCATTCATTATTAGCAAAGTGAGTGTGGGATAAAAGGTGGGACTCTCAAAAAGAGTTCTCCCCTTCCTTACAGTGAAGAAACCATATAGGTGAGGCAGTGTGGCTAGAAATAAGTTGCTCAGTTTGGCATATTTTGTCTATTGTCTTTAATTTTTTTGTGCATTTAGGCCCTTAATATGACTCTGTTGTACCTGTGCAGGTGGTTGGTGGAGCTTGGCTCTTCAGTCGCTTATATTGCAATGTTTTTGTGACCCTGGATGTGATGATGTGCACTGCAAGCATACTCAACCTGTGTGCCATCAGCATCGACAGGTAGGGAGCTAGTAATAAAAGTCTGCTTGATTTTTTGTAGTTCTTTTTTAGGAATTGATTATTCTGGGTTTACTACACACAGCCTTTATTTTTAAAGGTTCTTTGTTGGCATCCATGAAGAACCTTTAACATCCATCCACAAAAGATTCTTTATAGTGAATAAAGGTTCATTAGATTATTAAAATGTTCTTCACACTAAGAACAGTTGACCACAAAGTTTTTTTGGGGAACCAAAAATTGTTCTTGGCATCACTGCAAAAACCCCTTTTTGGAACCTTTTCTGTATAAAATTATCTAATTCTAAATGTTTGTTACCATAACAAAAACAAATAACATAACAAATAACTTACAAATTATTTAAGCTCAAATAATGCACAAGTTTTAATTAATGTAATTTACCATGTAAAATTATAAACTTCATATTTCTGCTTTTAAATCCTCCAAAAATGGTCTTATGGTATAATCACATTAGCAAAATTTCGCAAAAAATCAAATAAAACAGGGTCAGTGTGGCAAATTTGCATGACCAACTGAACCCAATGCAAAATCTGCATGAGGAAATCTTTCACATTCACATGAAATTCCCATTCACATGGATTCCTACTGAAATGACTGGATTTTGCCCACAAAAATTTGCGTCACGATGTGACTGCACTTTTACTGTAACCTCAGTTTTTTGCTTCTTTTTTTAATAAAACAAGGGATGAGTCGAAACTATTCAACATTACGCCAAAAATGCTGTTGAATGACCCAAAATATTCCTTTCATATGGTATCAGCAAGTGACAGGTGCATCATTATCACCTTCATACATAGAGCTGGGAGGGGTCCTTGTTTTAATTTTGATTGCATGGCATGAGTGCGAAAACATATAGAAGTTTAATTAGTTGGAGGAGGGCAAGGGTGAGATGCTGATCATAAAGGACGAAACAGAAGGGCTGAGAGAAAACGATTCGTAGAAAAGACAAAAATGTATGAGATAGAGTGCAGGGAAATATTCAGCTGGGGGGAGAGAACAGAACATATTTAGGTTGATTATGCCTTTCAGACTGGCCTGGTTAACCTCTCTCTTTCCTCTGTGGTATTCTGTACTTATAAGAGCAGTAGATATAAAAACCGCTCACGAAAAGCTAATACAATTGCATTTGTGCATCATTCTGTTGAAAGAGTCGAGCATAATTTATCCCTCTTCGGTGTATAGATGTTGCAAATTCTTTTTCAATATCCTTCAGTGTTCATTTGTAATCAGATATTTTCTTTTTAACACTTCGTGGCAGATGCGGAAAAAAGCTTTGTAGTGAAAGCTTATCTGAAATTGAGTTTGATCCTTTTTTTTTATATCAGAACGAATGGTGGTATTCAAAAATTACTTTGCGGCGTCATTTAAAAATGTTGTTTAATCTCATAACTCATACTTTTCATGCTTCAGTGAGTGTGACCTTTTTTTTAATCAGCATTCCCATTTCTTCTGAGATTAATTCTTGTGTCTGTAAAGGTATACGGCTGTGGTGATGCCAGTGCTATACAACACCACTCACAGCTCCCGCAAAAGGGTTTCAGTCATGATTGCAACAGTTTGGGTCCTTGCTTTTGCAGTCTCCTGCCCCCTTCTGTTTGGATTCAACACTACAGGTGAGCTTCTGTGTTTCTCTAGCTCAACTAGTGGGTTGTGACTCAAAAACGGGTCATAGGTGTTCTACAGAGGGGAGAATAATGCGAAATAAAATGCAAATACATGCAAATAACCATATGACCATGCATAGTTAGTATGACCAATACAATCTGCTTCCTGAAGCAAAATAAGTTGAGAACCAGCACTATTGTCCACTGGTGTGAAATTGAAGTGCTGCCATTAAATCTTGTAAAAATCAAATGGGTTTGGAAATAAGAGAGATAAATTTAATCAAGAGATGTTTTAGAATCAGTATTGGGGAGTAACATATAAAAGCAGCAAGACTTTAATAGCAGGACAGTAAATCACAGATTCACTGATTCATTTCAGACCTGGCATTGAAGTCATTGTGAGGCATTTACAACTTTTTTGTAAAAAAATATTTGGTTCAATCCTATTGTTACAACTGTTTCAGTTTAATGCTGTTGTTTTTGGGCCAAATAAAATAAAAAGATACTAAACATGAATTACATCACCTAAAGGTGTAGCACTGTAGCTGGTATTGGGGGCGGGACATTCTCATTATTGAGAGCATTTGATTGGACAAAAATCTGCGTTGTACATGAGTCATCATAGATGAGTCATCAATATTTTTGTCAATTTTCGTAGAAAAGAGAGACTATAAACTTCAAATGCATAAACTTGCGAACGGTTAATTTTGTCAACTTATAGTAGTACACTTAAATAAGATTCAAAAGGTTGGAATAATTAAGATTTTTAATGTTTTTGAAAGAAGTCCTTTATGCTCACCCAGGCTGAATTTATTTGATCAAAAATACAGTGAAATAAATACAATTGGGGAAATATTATTACAATTCAAATGAACTGCTTTCTATTTGAATATATTTTAAAATGTAATTTAATTGTGTGAATGCAAAGTTGAATTTTCAGTAACTGAATTTTCTAATATGCTTTTAAAATATATTAAAATAGAAAACAGTTATTTAAATTATAATAATAGGTCACAATTTCACTGTTTTTATTTGATTTCTGATCAAAGAAATTCAATCTTAGTGAGCAGTGTTGAGGGAAGTTACTTTTAAAAGTAATGCATTACAATACTGCATTACTCCCATAAGTTACTAATTACGTTACTTAATTTACTTTTTATGTAAAGTAATGCATTATGTCACTTTTCAAATCTGGGCTCTGCTTGTTTGTTTTTAATATAAAAAAAGTTATATTTTTGGCCAATGTAAAAGCCCTTTCACACCAAAAGTGAAGCAAATAAGCCTCAGGCTGAAGGAAATGTAAATTAATGTCAGCAAAAAAAAAAAGAAACACAAATGTTTGAAAAGGTACCTCAGATATTTTCTTGCAAATTAAAAAGTAAAGTGTTACTTTACTAGTTACTTGAAAAAAGTAATCTGATTACGTAACTTGTACTACTACTTGTACTACAAGTACTACGTTACTGGGTGTACCCCCAATACTGTTAGTGAGGATGAGACTTTTCTCAAAAACATAAAAAAAATCTTCAGAGTTTGTTTTTTAATAATATCCATTGACCAAAAACCAATAAACACAAATTTCAGTTTTTAAGCTTTAATGAAGTTAACAACTTGTCTTTAGAAGTTTGTAGTATATCTATCTATCAAAAGCGTAGCTTGACTGTAAATCAACTACTTTACATGATGTATAGTTTGATAATCTACAAGTAGCTTCCTCAACCATGTAGTTTCAAAATACAATAAAGCACTAGAGTGTTTATCTTGAGGGCTAATTTTATAGCTATAGCTTTCAGTGAGCTTCTATCAGATGTCGATAAATTAGTTTGCGAAGAAATTAACCATCCATTTAATTAGAGTAATCAGTTAATTAGTTTCATGGTGAGATATAATGAATGTCATCTCTCTCTCACACACACACAAGCCTCCTAGATATGCATGCGATTTGTTCTGCTTTGGCTGCATGTACTGCAGATGGGAGAGAAGGACTTTGAGGCTCTAATTATGCTGCCGCAGAAACAATTTTATACATCGCAGATTACTGCTGATAAGAGTATTGATTATACTTCCAACACAGCTGGCATCATTACATACATCCACTCTGACTTATTACCTAATATCTGTGATCTTAATTACTTTATGTTAGACAATGGAATATTTTATTGGTGTTATTACAGCAAACAAAAGAATCACAACACCGGCTAAATGTATTAAGTATGACAAATATGTTGTGTGTTTGTTTTTGCAGATGACCCTACAGTGTGCTCGATTTCAAATCCCGATTTTGTTATCTACTCCTCTGTGGTGTCGTTTTACTTGCCGTTCATAGTGACCCTTCTGGTATACGTGCGCATCTACATCTTTCTCAGAAGGAGACGGAAGAGAATCACCTTCCGTCAAGGCAGTGGCAAAGTTCAGCCATCATCTCTACCACCATCTGCGGTAAGAGTAGATATTCTCACATTTCACCTCGACACATCTCCTCAAACTGTTTTGGATTCTCTGCTCTACTTACAACACACGTAATCCACCAATAACTGTGCATAATGACTAGAAGTATCAGTTACCGGTGGTAAGTATAGATTAGAAACACATCTAAGCTTCCAACTTGAATCATTAGCAGGCAATCTCGGATCGAAACTCGGTATTACATTTCACTTAAATTCAAAGAAGCCTGGAATCCAGTCTGTCTTTGTTAGGAAACATTACTTGGTTGTTTTATTCAGTGAAACAACTCTCCCTATCAGCGGATAGAGCCTTTGTATCATTGCCTTCCTGTGAAAGTGAGATGCACAGTCAGGTCTTTGGAAAAGTTCCAGAAAAGCCATTCAGCTACGCGCCCTAGGACGTTTATTGCAAGATTTAGTTCCAGCTAACTGGAGCAAAATTTGATATGGATAAAAGGCTTTGTAGGCTGCCCTGAATATTTTTCTTCCTGTTAAAAAGGCTCCTTTTCCAATTCTATCTAATTTGAATAAAGAAAATGAAGTCCAAGCACAGACTTACATATATGAGCTGTAAATTGATTTACAGAACTGGGTTTTGTACTGTTCATATTTTAAATGAAACAATCAGCTTTGGGGGTTTTATTAAAGAAATGGTTTACTCAAAAATGAAAACCGTCATCATTTACTCACCTTCATGTCATTCCAAACTTGTGTGACTTTCTTTTTTCTGTGTGACACAAAAGATATATTTTTTAAAATGTCTTTTTTTCAAAGAAAATCAATGGGGTCTGATATTGTTATTCAAAAATCGTCCCTGGACTTATTAGAAAAAAATAGAGGTGGGCGATATACGGGTAGACATGATTAACCGGTAGAGATTTTGGACTATCGTCTCTATCGCGGTTACATGCTTCCGTGACGCTGCTGTGCTATGTGGTCACGAAAACTTATGCACACGTTTGCACGTGTTTTTAAGAATTGCAGTTTAAAAACAAGTGAATTTAAGCCATTAAAACCCAATCAGCAGCTAAAGAGAACTCATTTCGCTATATGCGTGCGCTGTCTGAGAGACTGTTTCTGAGCGCTGTCAAGAGGCGTGCGCATGTGAAGACGGTGCTCATAGAGCGTGGGAATGTTAAACTGAGGGTTTTTTTTGCTGCTTTATAGGGCCTTGAACGGTTAAATACACACACTTCTTTGTGTCCAAAATACCCGTCTTTGCTAGTATCCTCATAAACACAGTAGGCCATAAGTGGAAGCAAACAGCTGAGAAAGAAAACACATGTGCAACAGTATATTGGATCCGGAAAGCTCTTAAAGTGACAGCAGTCTAATATTCCTGCTGTCTGTCATTCATGTTAATCAAACAACAACAAAAGAGAAAATCTCTCACTGCTCTTTACTAAATGACTTTTGAAACTTTAATATATATATATTTAATATATATATTTAATTTACACAGTGAAGTGTATATTTTTATAATAGTTTTTATAAATTTGATTACTTTATATAATGTATGTAGCATTTCTTATTTATTTGTTCTACTGTAGTTTTTTGGTTTTAGTTTTTTGTGATATTTTCAAAGGTATCAAACATTTTGAAATAAAATATTAGACAAACTTTAAACTTACAAATTTTGCCTTGGCAAATAACTAAAATAAGTTTAAGTAAAATTGCTGAAACAAACTGAAATAAAAAAAGATTAATACAAATTACAAAAAGCACTTAAAAAGTAACTAAAACTACAGTTTTAAAATAAATAAAATAATAAAATAATACTGTTGGGGGTTCGATGAGTTTCAGTATCTGTCTTAGATGTGGATGGAGAACAACTGGAGCCTTAGAGACATAATAGATGATGAAGACACAGATTTGTTCTGATTAATGTTAATTCTGTTCAGTTAAGGTTATTAAGGTTCTTAATGATAATTCTATTTAATTGAGATAGATGATCCATTCCAGTCATATATTGGGCTTCAGTAAAACGACACAGTCCACTATTGGCATCCATTGAAAATCGGATTTTTTTTTGTCAATAGCGGCCTACTTCAATTTCCCTGCCTTGATCCTGGCATCTTTTCCTGTCTTTTTCTGCTCCCCAAATTTATTTTACATGCTTTTGCATTGCCTTTGTTTTCCACATGCTGACTCTTTAACATTTCTCCACAGGAGACGTGTTTACAAGACGACACTCACAAAGAGAAAAGAGACCTTTCCCCCATCAGGATCAATGTGATAAATGTGCGTATACCATTGTGTGTCTGCATGTGTGTACAGAAATGTGTGACTACTCTAATCTTGCATGAAATGAGGCTTCTCAGAGCAACAGAGCCTGTGAAGAAATCTTACAAGGTATTTTGAGATTGCTGGCAGCATTCTCCCTCCTGTTTTAGCATAGCAAGTGCGTTTCTGTTGCTGTGCCTCCACAGACTTATCCCCGCGGCTGTAAGCTATGAACTGAAAATTTGTGGCTCTGACGTGTGACCCCCAACTTGCTCTGGCTGGTGATTTACTCCCTTCCCTGGCACACTCTGTTTGTCGAAAATGTTTCCACAGGAGGCACATCAAAGTTAGGACTCACAAGCTTTGGTAGGGAGCCACAGGAAATGTGCAGCTGTTAGTTGAGGCCTAGGGATCAGAGCTGTGATATAAAGAAGGGAGATATTGACTAATTGACAAAAAGAGGAGATGCAATGTGATTGATAAGATATTTGCATTAAAGAGATATTTGCATTTGTGCAACGGGAGAGTTTAAAAGTTTAAGGGTGATACGTTTTTTTTGCTCACCAATGCTGATTATTTACAAAAATATTATTATAATTATTTTAATATATTTTAAAATGTAATTTACTCCTGTGATGGCAAAGCTGAATTTTCAGCAACTATTTCTCGAGTCTTCAGTATCACATGATCCTTCAGAAATCATTCTAATATGCTGATATGGTGCTCAATAAACATTTCTTATCATTATCAATCTTAAAAACAGTTGTACTGCTAAACACTTTAGTGGAAACATATTTGAATTTATTTGAAATAGAAATCTTTTGAAACATCATAAATGTTTTTGCTGATACTTGTGTTCAATTTAATACATTCTTGCTGAATAAATATAAAAAAATCATCATAATGACCACAAACTTTTAAATGATAGAGTACAGTATATATAGAAAAAATATATAAAAGTTTATTATATTTAAAATACATAATAATAACCATATAATAGAATAAATAATTTGTTTTATTTTTAATAATTAGATATTACTTTAGAAATAACATTTCATAAGATATTCAGAAAAAAACGTCTAAAAGTGACAACATTTTGTTACATATATGCTTAAAACAATACAAAAACATTTTACCATTAGGGTGAGAAAAATCTATTAAATCAAATTTAAGATATATATAAAAAAAAAAAAAAAAAGCTTTAATATCCAAAGTCAATTTTTCTTGTTTTAAAGAGGTTTTAATATTTTTAATGAAAAATAATACTTTTTTGCTGTTTATTTTGTTGATTTGAGAAAGATAATCCCTATCTACTCGGACTAAAAATCAAAAAGCTTTTTAAATAACTTTTTAAAAGTCTAATTTTCAATAATATAGTGTATTTCTCATTACTACTTTATATCCAATGAGAAGGTTAGGTTACTGGAAATTATACATGAGTGATTTTAAGATATGGCTGGAAAAACAGCAAATGTGTAGTTAGTAGCCAGAGGGTTACGGTTTCATTGTAATTGCAAAGTCAAGAAAGCAATCCAAAACTAGTCCAATGTGTAAGGTGGTGTGAAATCAGCTTCATATTGCAACAAAAATACTCAGTAGTCCTTGAGACGATATCATTCTATTCGAGGAAATGAGGACAGCATACCTCCTTGTGATAATTAATTATAGAACAGACATGCTTGCAGGAATAAAGATATGCAGCGCACCTTGAAGTTTGCATGCTTGCGTTTCATCTCCCTATCTGTTCAGGAAACCAAGGAGCAGGTGATCCGTCCGCGGCTCCTCGCCAGCTGCCCGTGGCGTAAGCGGCCTCAAACCGCCCCTGCCGAGAACTCGCTGCTACCTCCTGTGATAACTCTGAACTACTGCAGCATCAGCCAGGCATCCTTTGCTCGTACTGAGCAAGATGCAAACCGTGAGGAAGAGGAGGGTGGGGATGAGGAGCAGGTGACAGTTAGGAGCTGCGAGGTGAAGAAGCTGTCAAACGGACGCACACACACCACCCTGCATCCACCTCGGCCCGCTCGCGTCGTGGTGTGTCCCAGTCAGGTCCGCTGTAGAAGTATGCACTCCAAGGAAAAGAAAGCCACACAGATGTTGGCCATCGTTCTGGGTGAGAGGCTTGTGCTGCTTGTACAGGCTCTATTATTAGATTCCTAGGTTTATAACAAAAAAAAAAATATTTTAGCATTTCTGGTGTGGTTAGTGGTGCAGAAATTACATGCTTCTCCTTTAAAGGGATAGTTCACCCAAAAACATGAAAATTCTGTCATATTTAATCATGCTCAAGTTGTTACAAACCTGTATGAATTTCATTCTTCTGCTGAGCACAAAAGAAGAAATGTTGAACAATGTGTATAACCAAACAGTTTCTGGTCCCCGTTGACTTCCATAGTATTTTTTTCATACTATGGAAGTCAGTGGGGACCAGCAGCTGTCAAGTTGTAACCACTTGAAGGTGAGTAAATGATGACAGAACTTTAATTTTCAGGTGCACTATCCCTTTAAAGTGAAGAGAGACCATACACTTTCACTCATTACTGAGCTATTGAAATTCATCTTACTACTTTTTATTTTTCACAATTTTCTACAAATACATTTAAACTTAAATACATTAAAACTCTCTGGCAGTAATTTCATCATGTTGGAAAATCCCATTGGTTAACATTGTCAGAACGTTTGCCATTCAACAGTAATGGCATCACTGTAAAATTTGCATACTTCATTGTGTTTGGTCTTGCTTCTTGCACTTATTTGCATACTGATTTGTTTTTTTTTACTTCCATTTGTCGCCCTGAGCATCATGACAACAGTGACACAGTGAAGCGACATTTAATTTACGCCAAACTTGAAAATTGTCTCACTTTACATTCTATCTTATTTTGGCCCAAGGCTATTTGTATTCATAATTTTTAAGGTTAAACTCACTTGTCTGTTTTCCCTTGGTGCCCCAGGTGAGATCATATATTCATTATATAATAAGTTACAATAAACGATCACTTAGATTAAATTGAAGGTCAAAGATACAAAAGAAGAGCTACTTTTCAAAAGTTTGGGGTCGGTAAGATTTTTTATTGTTTGTGAAAGAAGTTTCTTTATGCCAAAGCTGCATTTATTTTATTAAAAATACAGTAAAAACAGGAATACTGTGAAATAATTTTGGAGTGTATCACGATGCATGTGCATGCTTTCCTCTAAATGTAAACAAGGTGTAACGCATGCATTGTTTACATGCAGAAAAATCATGTGCATGCACATTTGTGTTCCAAAGACGAACTGAGATCTTACGGGTTTGGAATGACATGAGGGTGAGTAATCAATGACAATTTTCATTTTTGGGTGAATTATCCCTTTTAAAAAAATTACTGACCCCAAACTTTTGTAAATAAACAATAATAAACAAGTCTAGTGGTGTGACACATTGAGAATAAGAAGTCCCGTGATCAAATCCCAGGTGAAGCTATCAGCATTTTATTTTGTAATTTCACTGACTTGATTAACTCGACCTCTGTCGCACATCATTTTCAACACTGATATTCCTCCCTCTCACACGTCTCAGAGGTGATGGGGAGGGACATGTAATTTATGAAATTCATCATCTTGCTGATTGCTTACAGCCAATTGATTCCGTGATTTTTATCTTCACTATTGCAAAATTGTTTTTCTTTCATATCAGGTGTCCTGACGCCTCCCCCCTTCAACCCGAGCACATGCCACTATACTATTTTTTTCAATCAATGATTCACTTAGTTTCTCATCTGACATTTTGAAAGTGGGTTTCAGAGTCGCTCTGTGAAGCTCAGTCTGCGTCTGGCATGTGCTACAGCTCGTCAGACTGCGACAAGAAGCCACCTGGGGAAAAACGAAGATGCTGAATGCCAATAGCTTCATGCAACACCTACAGAGTATAGTCAGACTCCAACATACAAGTTTTATACAACATCAAGTACCAAATAACCAATTTGGCTCTATTAGTGTCGACTGATGACCCATGAGTCAGTTTTCTGTAAAGTGATAAATGACATTGATGGTAATTCGAGATGCCTGCTTAATTGAGGAGGAAATTAAATCACACTCATGGAGACAGATGTCTTGGATCGAGGGAATGGCTCAGCTGCCTCAGTTCAAAGTCAATTCGTCAGGGTTGTCACATGACTATTTTGCCAGTGGTCAAGGTTTTTGAGTGCTAAAAACACCTGTTTTTTATTTAAAATCCAACAAAGCAGTTTCCCATTTTCAGAAAACACTTAGAAGTTGAAGTTCAAGGAGTAGTTCATCTAAAACACCTCATGGCTTTATTTCTTCAGTGCGTCACAGAAGAAATGCACTTCTAGCTCTTTTCAAAATGGATGTTGCCACATTTTGCTGTTATGTGTTCCTGTTTATTCATTGTTTGTGGTTTTTGTCTTGCAGGGGTTTTTCTTATTTGCTGGCTGCCCTTCTTTGTGACCCACATCCTAAACACTCACTGCAGAGCTTGTCACATTCCTCCTGAGGTCTACAGCGCCTTCACTTGGCTCGGCTACGTCAACAGCGCTCTCAATCCAGTCATCTACACCACGTTCAACATCGAGTTCCGCAGAGCCTTTATTAAAATCCTGAGTTGCTAAACCATTGGCTATACTCCCATATAATACTCAATGCAGCTTCCAGACATTATGGATTCAATTTTGGGATACAAAGTGCCATATGCGGGGGATATTAAAGACCTTGAACAATCTGAAGGTGATTTCAAATTCACTACAAAGCGCACTACACTTGGAATTGGTGGATTAGCATTCGTCTGAATCTTCTTCAAACTCCATAGATCATTTTGAGACGACAGACCAATCTGGAGTTCCAGATGGTGCTTCACACTCAACAACAAAGCCTAGAATATCTTCTTGTCGCATGCGGAGTGAAGTCTGAGGTCATCATGTGTTTGCATGTGTCACACCACTGATTGAAACTGAATTGAGTTTTGCCTGAAACTGTAAAACAGCAAAGGAAAACTATTTACGTGGCTACAAAGGCTAGTGATTTGTCAAAGGGACCATAAAGCAGGTGGACCAGAGGAGCGTGAAGCAGTAAAAGATCCAAGACTGTGTTGTGCCTTTAATGGTTTCTCCCTCCTAAGGGCAAGTTTTGTGATCCAACTGCATATCAGGATAGAAAAGAGAAGAGATGGTGATGATTGTTATGGATGAAACATGATGTTGTGCTGTGAATTAAAGCATTGAATCCCATAAGCCCTGGTGTCATCTGAAATATATACATGGATGCTTTATGTCCATTTTGCATAGGCCTCATCAAATTTGAGATACAAATAATATTTATATAAATATATACAAATACATACACATACACTAATGTTCAAAATTTTGGGGTTCGTAAGATTTTTGTTCTTTTTGAAAGAAGTCTCTTATGCTCATCAAGGATGCATTTATTTTATCAAACATACAGTAAAAACAGTAATACTATTATAATTTAAAATAAATGTAATTTATTCCGTGATGATAATGCAGAATTTTCATCAGCCATTACTCCAGTCCCAGTATCATATGATCTTTTAAGAAATCATTCTAATATGCTGAATTTGTACTCAAGAAACATTTCTTATGTTGAAAAGTTTTTTTCTGCTTAATATTTTGGTGGAAACAAAAATAATATATTTTTTGAGGATTCTTTGATTAATAGAAAGTTCGTAAGAACAGCATTTATTTGAAATCATCTTTTTAGATATTATATATGTCCATTTTGATCAATTTTACAATGTGTTCTTGCTAAAAAAATAAAAAAAAAACTAATTTGTTTTTTTTTAAAAAGCCTACTGACCCCAAACTTTTGAACATTAGTGTAAGTAAACAAGCCTTAATTGTTACTTTTGATCAATTTAATGCATCCTTGCTGAATAAAATTATTAATTTCTTTAAAAATATATATATTACTTGCCCCAAACGTTTGAATGGCAGTGTGTGTATAGACCTTTTGATATCTATTCTGTATATT
>NW_015548221.1:665881-682923 GCF_001515605.1 Sinocyclocheilus anshuiensis | reverse complement strand
TTGTAATTGCAAAGTCAAGAAAGCAATCCAAAACTAGTCCAATGTGTAAGGTGGTGTGAAATCAGCTTCATATTGCAACAAAAATACTCAGTAGTCCTTGAGACGATATCATTCTATTCGAGGAAATGAGGACAGCATACCTCCTTGTGATAATTAATTATAGAACAGACATGCTTGCAGGAATAAAGATATGCAGCGCACCTTGAAGTTTGCATGCTTGCGTTTCATCTCCCTATCTGTTCAGGAAACCAAGGAGCAGGTGATCCGTCCGCGGCTCCTCGCCAGCTGCCCGTGGCGTAAGCGGCCTCAAACCGCCCCTGCCGAGAACTCGCTGCTACCTCCTGTGATAACTCTGAACTACTGCAGCATCAGCCAGGCATCCTTTGCTCGTACTGAGCAAGATGCAAACCGTGAGGAAGAGGAGGGTGGGGATGAGGAGCAGGTGACAGTTAGGAGCTGCGAGGTGAAGAAGCTGTCAAACGGACGCACACACACCACCCTGCATCCACCTCGGCCCGCTCGCGTCGTGGTGTGTCCCAGTCAGGTCCGCTGTAGAAGTATGCACTCCAAGGAAAAGAAAGCCACACAGATGTTGGCCATCGTTCTGGGTGAGAGGCTTGTGCTGCTTGTACAGGCTCTATTATTAGATTCCTAGGTTTATAACAAAAAAAAAAATATTTTAGCATTTCTGGTGTGGTTAGTGGTGCAGAAATTACATGCTTCTCCTTTAAAGGGATAGTTCACCCAAAAACATGAAAATTCTGTCATATTTAATCATGCTCAAGTTGTTACAAACCTGTATGAATTTCATTCTTCTGCTGAGCACAAAAGAAGAAATGTTGAACAATGTGTATAACCAAACAGTTTCTGGTCCCCGTTGACTTCCATAGTATTTTTTTCATACTATGGAAGTCAGTGGGGACCAGCAGCTGTCAAGTTGTAACCACTTGAAGGTGAGTAAATGATGACAGAACTTTAATTTTCAGGTGCACTATCCCTTTAAAGTGAAGAGAGACCATACACTTTCACTCATTACTGAGCTATTGAAATTCATCTTACTACTTTTTATTTTTCACAATTTTCTACAAATACATTTAAACTTAAATACATTAAAACTCTCTGGCAGTAATTTCATCATGTTGGAAAATCCCATTGGTTAACATTGTCAGAACGTTTGCCATTCAACAGTAATGGCATCACTGTAAAATTTGCATACTTCATTGTGTTTGGTCTTGCTTCTTGCACTTATTTGCATACTGATTTGTTTTTTTTTACTTCCATTTGTCGCCCTGAGCATCATGACAACAGTGACACAGTGAAGCGACATTTAATTTACGCCAAACTTGAAAATTGTCTCACTTTACATTCTATCTTATTTTGGCCCAAGGCTATTTGTATTCATAATTTTTAAGGTTAAACTCACTTGTCTGTTTTCCCTTGGTGCCCCAGGTGAGATCATATATTCATTATATAATAAGTTACAATAAACGATCACTTAGATTAAATTGAAGGTCAAAGATACAAAAGAAGAGCTACTTTTCAAAAGTTTGGGGTCGGTAAGATTTTTTATTGTTTGTGAAAGAAGTTTCTTTATGCCAAAGCTGCATTTATTTTATTAAAAATACAGTAAAAACAGGAATACTGTGAAATAATTTTGGAGTGTATCACGATGCATGTGCATGCTTTCCTCTAAATGTAAACAAGGTGTAACGCATGCATTGTTTACATGCAGAAAAATCATGTGCATGCACATTTGTGTTCCAAAGACGAACTGAGATCTTACGGGTTTGGAATGACATGAGGGTGAGTAATCAATGACAATTTTCATTTTTGGGTGAATTATCCCTTTTAAAAAAATTACTGACCCCAAACTTTTGTAAATAAACAATAATAAACAAGTCTAGTGGTGTGACACATTGAGAATAAGAAGTCCCGTGATCAAATCCCAGGTGAAGCTATCAGCATTTTATTTTGTAATTTCACTGACTTGATTAACTCGACCTCTGTCGCACATCATTTTCAACACTGATATTCCTCCCTCTCACACGTCTCAGAGGTGATGGGGAGGGACATGTAATTTATGAAATTCATCATCTTGCTGATTGCTTACAGCCAATTGATTCCGTGATTTTTATCTTCACTATTGCAAAATTGTTTTTCTTTCATATCAGGTGTCCTGACGCCTCCCCCCTTCAACCCGAGCACATGCCACTATACTATTTTTTTCAATCAATGATTCACTTAGTTTCTCATCTGACATTTTGAAAGTGGGTTTCAGAGTCGCTCTGTGAAGCTCAGTCTGCGTCTGGCATGTGCTACAGCTCGTCAGACTGCGACAAGAAGCCACCTGGGGAAAAACGAAGATGCTGAATGCCAATAGCTTCATGCAACACCTACAGAGTATAGTCAGACTCCAACATACAAGTTTTATACAACATCAAGTACCAAATAACCAATTTGGCTCTATTAGTGTCGACTGATGACCCATGAGTCAGTTTTCTGTAAAGTGATAAATGACATTGATGGTAATTCGAGATGCCTGCTTAATTGAGGAGGAAATTAAATCACACTCATGGAGACAGATGTCTTGGATCGAGGGAATGGCTCAGCTGCCTCAGTTCAAAGTCAATTCGTCAGGGTTGTCACATGACTATTTTGCCAGTGGTCAAGGTTTTTGAGTGCTAAAAACACCTGTTTTTTATTTAAAATCCAACAAAGCAGTTTCCCATTTTCAGAAAACACTTAGAAGTTGAAGTTCAAGGAGTAGTTCATCTAAAACACCTCATGGCTTTATTTCTTCAGTGCGTCACAGAAGAAATGCACTTCTAGCTCTTTTCAAAATGGATGTTGCCACATTTTGCTGTTATGTGTTCCTGTTTATTCATTGTTTGTGGTTTTTGTCTTGCAGGGGTTTTTCTTATTTGCTGGCTGCCCTTCTTTGTGACCCACATCCTAAACACTCACTGCAGAGCTTGTCACATTCCTCCTGAGGTCTACAGCGCCTTCACTTGGCTCGGCTACGTCAACAGCGCTCTCAATCCAGTCATCTACACCACGTTCAACATCGAGTTCCGCAGAGCCTTTATTAAAATCCTGAGTTGCTAAACCATTGGCTATACTCCCATATAATACTCAATGCAGCTTCCAGACATTATGGATTCAATTTTGGGATACAAAGTGCCATATGCGGGGGATATTAAAGACCTTGAACAATCTGAAGGTGATTTCAAATTCACTACAAAGCGCACTACACTTGGAATTGGTGGATTAGCATTCGTCTGAATCTTCTTCAAACTCCATAGATCATTTTGAGACGACAGACCAATCTGGAGTTCCAGATGGTGCTTCACACTCAACAACAAAGCCTAGAATATCTTCTTGTCGCATGCGGAGTGAAGTCTGAGGTCATCATGTGTTTGCATGTGTCACACCACTGATTGAAACTGAATTGAGTTTTGCCTGAAACTGTAAAACAGCAAAGGAAAACTATTTACGTGGCTACAAAGGCTAGTGATTTGTCAAAGGGACCATAAAGCAGGTGGACCAGAGGAGCGTGAAGCAGTAAAAGATCCAAGACTGTGTTGTGCCTTTAATGGTTTCTCCCTCCTAAGGGCAAGTTTTGTGATCCAACTGCATATCAGGATAGAAAAGAGAAGAGATGGTGATGATTGTTATGGATGAAACATGATGTTGTGCTGTGAATTAAAGCATTGAATCCCATAAGCCCTGGTGTCATCTGAAATATATACATGGATGCTTTATGTCCATTTTGCATAGGCCTCATCAAATTTGAGATACAAATAATATTTATATAAATATATACAAATACATACACATACACTAATGTTCAAAATTTTGGGGTTCGTAAGATTTTTGTTCTTTTTGAAAGAAGTCTCTTATGCTCATCAAGGATGCATTTATTTTATCAAACATACAGTAAAAACAGTAATACTATTATAATTTAAAATAAATGTAATTTATTCCGTGATGATAATGCAGAATTTTCATCAGCCATTACTCCAGTCCCAGTATCATATGATCTTTTAAGAAATCATTCTAATATGCTGAATTTGTACTCAAGAAACATTTCTTATGTTGAAAAGTTTTTTTCTGCTTAATATTTTGGTGGAAACAAAAATAATATATTTTTTGAGGATTCTTTGATTAATAGAAAGTTCGTAAGAACAGCATTTATTTGAAATCATCTTTTTAGATATTATATATGTCCATTTTGATCAATTTTACAATGTGTTCTTGCTAAAAAAATAAAAAAAAAACTAATTTGTTTTTTTTTAAAAAGCCTACTGACCCCAAACTTTTGAACATTAGTGTAAGTAAACAAGCCTTAATTGTTACTTTTGATCAATTTAATGCATCCTTGCTGAATAAAATTATTAATTTCTTTAAAAATATATATATTACTTGCCCCAAACGTTTGAATGGCAGTGTGTGTATAGACCTTTTGATATCTATTCTGTATATTGTATATGCAGATCAAAATCATCATCTCACAACTGCTCTTTGCCATTCAACAAAACTGTTATGAGAAATGCGAGCCCATGGTCTCATATCATCTTCAACAAAACCTGAACTACTACAAACACATCTTACACTATATCTTACACAGTATTGAACCACAAGTTCTTTAAAAGTGATTTTTTTTGTCTTACCTCATGTATTATTCATGCCTAGGGAAAAAATAGATGCATGGCGCCTTTGCATATACGTGCACAAATATTGGATTGAAAAGACAAAAGCGTCTGGAGGTTGAAGGAGAAATATGAAGAACATAACCCAAGGAGATGAGTGTGTGAAAGTAGATAAGCCAGTTTTGTTGATTTGAAGTGAGTGAGTGAAAAGTTGCAATTGAGTGAATTAAAACAAGCGAGTTGATTGGGCGACAGCGTGAATGACTGTGAATGTGACCGAAAGCTTTGAACAGACAAGGAAAAAAGACGCTTTGAATTTCAACCAGCATTGATGGAGAGCTCAGCTGGAATCCAGCTGATTATACAGAAAAAGATTTTGAAAAAGCGTCAAGCTCAAGTGTGGCTTGACCCAAATTGTAGCTTTTCCAGAAACACATGTGGACACTCTGCATGTGTGCCCTAACGAGTGTGTGTGAGTGCTGGTACAATAGAGTGACAATGTGAGTGATGGCCTCCTCTCACTAATTACTAAACGTTGGCGAGACTCCAGGCCTCTCCTGAGCTCCGGTTTTAATGTGCGTGGTCCGGCACACAGACAGAATCGTGGCTCTAACTTGCTGTCAGTGAGAGTGACAGCTAATGAATTCAAATTGGCGTTTCTCTCGCAAAATCCGGCCATCCTTTGGTCTTTCTGTTCTCGACCGCTTCGTATCTGTCTAACGCACTCACTTCCTGCTGTAGATCCCGATCTGGCTGCATTGTGGACCAGCTTTTGTGAACAAAGGGGTCCTGTCAGTTTGCAAATCGTTTCTTTATGAGAGAGTGTGCGTATACATGTTTTTGTGGCTGAACCCCTGCCGGCATTTGTTCTGAGCTAGTCGCTAAGCTACATTCAATAACGGCTTAAAATTGAGGTGGGCTGTTGGAAAGCCTTGTGAAATGTTATATAAGTTTCTGACTTTCACATTATGCCTCTGTCCACCCACCAGCCTATCATAGACAGAACAGGGTAAGCCAATCACACCTGGGGAAAATGTCCATAAGGGACCTCACACACACCTAAATGGGAACATACAGTACCAAACATTTCTAATGTTTTACATAAAGCTAATTACTACAGAAAAATCTATGGAAGCCCATCCCTGTCAGAATAATAAATGTGACATAAAAAGTCATAATTAAAAGTCAAAATATGATATAATTATGAAATAAAGGTAGAAACTAGTCAAAATTATGACATGAAAAGTGAAAATGAAATAAATATTGTAATAATTATGTAATATGTAATAATTTTGACTTTTTGTATCATAAATGACTGAACTTTGACTTTCTATCTACTTATGACTTTTTATCTTAGAATTTAAAAATTGTGTGATAATTTTAACTTTTTATCACATAATTATTACTTAGCCTACTATCTCATAATTTCAACCTTTTATGTCATAATTACAATTTTCTATATTATAATTTACTGATAAAAACAGAAAACTTCTTGCATGTGAAGATTTTTTTTTTTTTAAAGTGCTTGTATATTATTCTAAAAACAAGGATGTCCCTGGATGTCTCCAAATGAAAGCTTTGTCAGATTTCGTCCACTTCTGGGGACACGTTTATTTGAATGCTTAATTTTTAATTAGTGATGTAAGGATAATTCCAATTTTGGCTAATTCGATTAGCCAATAAGTATTATGATCAATGATTTGATATTACAATTGTATACTATTTTGTGTAAATAAACTAAAAATAAAACACTAAAAACTAAAATCAATTGTTTTAAATGTTACAAGTGAATTTAGGCAAAAAAAATTTGAATTTATGTTATTAAAAATGCTATTCATTTTGGAATTTGCTAAAGATAATATGTAACAGTGTTAATAAATTAGTGTTTTTAAATATTAGATGACAACAAAGGATCTAAATATAAAATATATAGAGAAAATGAGCACGTACCGTTAAATAATCAATGTGAATACTCATAAATTAGATAAATCATTAAATTTATTTGTTTTAATATTTAAATCACTAACCTTATGTATGAGCAACAGTAATAAAAAAAACACCCTCCATTACTGTATGCCCATTTTTTTCAGGCACTTGACATTTTGACAGTAAAGGGAGGTTTGACATCCTCTAAAGAAAGACAGTATAACGCACGTCTTCATTACCGTGTAGTTTGATTTAACATGAAAATAGACACAAACAGAGGATCGTATTTGTCTCACTGGTGACAGTTTAATGACTATTGGATTTACCATATGCCTGATGTGCTAGAAGACAACCAGAGGGAAGATAAGTCACCCAATTACAGAAGAACAATAGCACAGCTGGAATCCTGGCTCTGTCCTACAGACAAAATAAACACATGAGCTTGCATTTCAAGTAGCCTATATGTGACTAAACTAGTAAGTGAACCTCAACTGGTTAGTTTTGAGACCCACATGCCATGTTTTGATGCTTCATTGGAGTCGGTTCTTCATAAAGTGTCCCGTGGTGAGCTTATACTGTAAATCTGTGCTATTGGGAGACGGGACTCTAGTTGTCCGTTACCATTATCTGCAGCGGCAGTGCTGTGCGAATTCTGATAATTATGCAAATCTCCCCCGATCCCCTGGAAAAACTGTGAATAGCTAAATAAACTCAGTTTGATGCCCTTGTTCACCTGAGAGATGCACTTTCATGACCACAACACCCCTGTCTCATTATCTATCCCGCTTTATCCTATATCTATTGTGTGATAAAAAGCAGAGAGAGTTGAAAGTACTTTCCTTACGTGACTACCATATGAAGCTCCTAAAACAATGCATTTAAAGTGATTCATTGGTAGCCAAGTGGAGAGGAGAATTTAAGGGCCCATTTCTCTCTATGGCCTCAAGGTCTCCTCTGACAAACCACATTGACAGCAAGTTCTGGTTAACATACGCCCTTGGTTTTACTACCAGCCCAATGATCATGTTCAAGCATTTGCTGTAGTGTATTTCTTTTTATTTTATATTGGCCCAACAACATATGACGCTGGTTATCATTTGGTCACCGCAAGACTAGGAAGGACCAATTGGAGATGACAATGAGTGTTGTGCTGACAAAGGAAATGAAATGAGATGCTGTCAAACACAATTTAGCTCCTAGTGGACCGCACCACAGGCTCTTTGCCTCGCACTGCAGTTCTCAATTAACCACCTTTGCAGGTCCGTTTAGTCTCCACTACTGCAGCGTACAGACTTGCATTAAAATTGGCTCAGGTAATTATCATCCGGGACTAACACAGGATTCTGGGAGTGAAATCATCAGCAAGTTATCACTTGGAGGAAGCACAGAAAAGCAGAAGGTTTAAGCATTGCAAAAAATGATGGTATTAGATTTAATAGTATACCATGGTACTTTGATGAGTAACATAGAACTGAAGGTACTTCAAGGAACAGTTCAGCCAAAATGAAAATTTGCTGAAAAATGTACTAATCCTCAGGCCATCCATTATGTAGATGAGTTTGTTTCTTCAGCAGAACAGATTTGGAGAAATTTAGCATTATATCACTTGCTTACCAATGGATCCTCTACAGTGAATGGGTGCCGTCAGAATGAGAGTATAAACAGCTCATAAAAACATCACAATCCACAAGTAATACAAACTCATCTTTGATGGCCTGAGGGTGAGTTAAGTTTCAGCAAATGTACTCACCCTCAAGCCATCCTAGGTGTATAAGACTTTCTTCTTTCAGATGAATACAGTTGGAGTTATATAAAAAAATGTCCTGGCTCTTCCAAGCTTTATAATGGCAGTGAATGGGGGTTGAGATTTTGAAGTCCAATAAAGTGCATCCATCCATCACAAAAAGTGCTCCACATGCACTGGGGGGTAAATAAAGGCCTTCTGAAGTGAATCGATGCGTTTGTGTAAGTAAAATATCCAAATTTAAAATGTTATAAACCGTAATCTCTAGCTTCCGCTAACTGTCGTACGCACGTTCCAGCGGATGACGCAGGACGTAGGCATAGCGTAAGCTCCGGTGGGAAGTGAAAAATGCGGAAGCGCACAGGAGAGAGCGAAACAAAACACCAGTCATGAATTAGAAATACAAAATGAGGATTTGTAAAGAAAAATGTCTGAGGATTTCCATATATGCCAAGAGGTTTTCCTTTGCTGTAAACAAAACTTGGTTTTCACAAGACTAGCCTATTCTGTCTGGAAGCTAGAGATTAGTTTGTAAAGTTTTAAATATGGATATTATTCTTACACAAATGCATCAATTCACCTCCCATTGCTGTGTGGAGCACTTTTTATGATGGATTTATGCACTTTATTTCGCTTCAAAATCTCAATTCACTGGCATTATAAAGCTTGGAAGATCCAGGACATTTTTAAATAAACCTCTGATTGTATTTGTTTAAAAGAAGAAAGTCATATACATCTAGGATGGCTTGAAGGTGAGTATATTATGGGGTAATTTTCATTTTTGGGTGAACTATCCATTTAACCTATTTTTTAGAAAATCATGTAGTGTATGATGAGCACAGATTCTTACCATTTATCTTCAGACTATGATTCATGTTTGATATTTTGAGCTGATTTCAGAACAACATATTCATGTGTCATGCATCTCCTAGCAACAAGGCGCATATTTCTGCATGAGTTTGTTGTGTTCGGAAGGACTTGAAAGTCCTCAGTCATTTAGTGTAGGAAGCCCAGTTTTTTCTGTAATCATTTAGAAAGTTGGGAAATGCAAGATACCTAGTGTGTTTTTTTTTTTTAAGTTGTGTACTGTATTCCAGCCTTAAGCTGTAACTAAAATTACAGTTGTAGCAAAAACAATTTTTTTGTTTTCTTTCCTGTGCATGGCAAAGCACTATTATTTATTTTTCAAGTCTTTCTGGGCCAGCTACATTTCAAGACAGCCTTTTCAACATTTCCTTTTAAATATCATATATTTATAGGCTATAGGTGCTCTATTAATAAAAAGAGCAGCACCTTCTTCACCCTTGGTCCTCATTATGCTAACCCTCATTCTGTCAATACATCTCACCTCCTGAATGTAGGGCACCTCTGTCGCAGAGCATGTGGACCAAAAAAAAAGGAAAGAATTGTGTGTACGCATATGAATGTAGCAGCAAACGCATCTTTAAGCAGCTCTGACGAGGTCCTGGCACTTTAATTTTCACACCGGTCACAAGTCAACAAATCAGTCCTCATGCTTTACAGGGAACAGAGCGAATCCATAACTCAAGTAATTACCATGCAATCACATTCAAAGTTTTAATAATGCTATGTTAATTACTCCCACATTCATCACTCACCATGATGAGCCTGTCATTGCTCTGACAGGAAAAGTTTTTAAGTATCCTTAACATTAGTACGACATACTGTACTAGCTTGGTCACAATTGTAATCTGTTTATATAAGGTGTATGCTAAAATTATATATATATATATATATATATTATTGATACGCTCAATCTGCTGAATTTAATTTAATTCTGAATTATTTTATTTAAAATTACTTGTTTTTACTGTATTTTTCTCATATTTATATATATATCCCAAAGTTAAACCGATCTGCTTGTCTGTCAAGATTAATATTCATGGACAGGATCACAGCTATGAATCAGCAGTTATTTTAGCAGGTCAAAGGGGTTTCATATGATTTGTATCTTCAGGCTTTCCATACTGATATTTTATTTATTTCCACGTCAGCATATTGCATTTTTAAATGGCAATATAAAAATCTACTTTAGATTCAACCTTTTGTTTCAAAGCCTTAGCAACAGTAAAAAGGCTAAGCATTGGTTTAGCCCTTCTAGACAGACCACGCTGAATCTGGACCCATCTGTTACAGTGTATTAGTTTGTCGAAGTCTATCTGCCTGTGGTTCACAGGGCACTGCTGGTTTATAGAGAACCGTCCGGGACACAGTAAAAAAATAAATAAAAAGTGAGTTTTAGATGGAGGTGATTGATGAAACATGGAAGGAAATCAACAGAGAGTGATAAAGCACCTCTCTTTATCTCTCTGAGCAATGCTTGTTAACGGAAGTAGATAAGGACAATCAGGGTTTATAGGTAAATCAATTGATCAGCAGATCTGATCACAATCTTCTCCATCCACAATAATCCAATAGAACAGAGCATATAAGCAAATTTACTGACCTGCAATCTCAGTGTACCCAATCATTCTTGCTATGCAGTGCCTGTTGAACAAATTAAAAAGAAGAATTTGATTAATTTCTAATTTAAAGAATCATTACTTTAAAGGAGTATTTCAGACTTTCAGAAACAAGCTCCGGTAAAGCTCAGGCTCTTAATAAATTATAGTTTATTTAATTATACAATGGTAAAGACAATAAACAAGATGAAAATAAAAAGCAAAAGTTAAAACTACAATGTAAAAAGAAATATATATATTTTGTCAAAGTTGTAAATAAAATAAAGATCACTGGAGTATGTTTTACAAGAAAATACTATTTCAGTCTTTCTACTTTAATGTTTCACATTTAATTAAATGTTAAGTGCTGTTCCTTTTTAATGAATTGTGAAATTTGCTAGTAATTTCTGAATGAAAATTGTTTCTACACCAAAAGTATGGGATGTCGATGTGATGCTAATTATAGCTATTTATAATTATAGCTATTTTTGGATGATTAGTTCCGTAAATTTATTACACAGAATTGATTGTCAGTAAGCTAAAGTGAGAGACAAATCAATTACCACAAAACATCACAAAATTGAAATCATTTTTGTTTGTGACTTTTTCTGAAAAATTATATAACTTGTTTAAATACAAAAGAGTTATTACAAAAGACTACTAACAAGACCAAGGACAGAAGATAATAAATTAATTAATTAACATAACTCAAATAACCTACTTAGTTGCGCTTTTTTTCTCTATTCAAATTATTTTGTTTCAGTAAAGTGCACCCTTAATTGTGACAGTGTGGCAAAATAAAACTAATATTCTATTTATTTTTAATACTAATACTAAATTTAGTATCATTAAAATACTACTGCAGTTTTTACAAATATTTTCATTTAGTTTTTATTTTTGCTTCTATTTTCATTGTTACAATTTTAGTACTTTTTTGCGTTTGTCATGAGTTTTGTCATATTATTTTAGCACACTAAATTAACTTTTTTTTTTCATTTAGTTTATTTCAAGTAATAAAAATGGTTTCATTGTTTTAGTTTTAATAGCCCTGATTGTGAATTTCAAATTATTATTCAGTATATTAAGTCATATGGTAAGGACATTAAAATGCACACACACACACAGGCTGTCTTGCTCTAATTTTCACTGCTCCCTGTAGTCTATAAGTATCCCCTGTCCCCCTCTCACCCCGCCTCACTCTCGCTCCAGATGTGTTAGAGACGGTTAATGATGTTGGAGCTGAAAAGCTCTCTCCTATTCGGTCCAAGTAATGGAATCTCGGAATTCCAGACCAGTAAAGGAAATTTATATTCATCTTTCTGTAATACAGGGCTGCTATCGCAGCAGCCAAAGGTCACAGAGGTCAGAATGCCTGAGTGAACCATTCCAAGGATGAAATTACTGAAGCATGAAAAGAAGATATTGCAGGCATTCAGAAAAGAAATGCTCAAAAGAGAGATTCATACGCTGCACAAATGTAAAGGTTTATTTACGGTGACATTAACGCACTGTCACAAATTAATACTGTACGGACATTAGTCCAAGTAGACGGCGTATTTAATTTGACACAAATGAAAATGACACTGTGAGGAGCCGCTGTGCACAACTGAATTATATTCAGCCAAGGAATTTTTTTGAATGAAGATGAGAGAGAACAGAAACAGGTAATGCATCAACAAGTTGAACGACATTCAAAAGCACCCCTTTCCAGCTGTATTTCCAACAACTTCCAAACATGCACCGAAGGCATTCATTTTAGATTCAGTTCATGCCTGTCCTCATAAGATTAAGGTAATGAGGTGAGAGTCAGGCTGTAGGCAGTTGAAGATTTGAGTCTGGCTATCAGACCGACTCCAAAACAGAACCAATAGTCTGACCTGCTCCAGCTGCAGCGGAGTAACCCCATATACATCACTCGTTTAGAGCTTCAGGAATGAGGACATATCCAACAGTAGTGATGAATGAAGAAAACGTTCAGCCCTCCAACCACCAGGGGGACATTCATTAACTAGCAGATTATACGGTTATGAAAGACGCCACCCTTTACTGGGGTTATTATTTTGATTAACAAAAACCAAAACTAAAACCATAGGAAATGCATTTTTGTTTCTTAAAATAAAAACTAAACATTTAAAAAAAATAAAAACGAACTAAAATAATACAAAACATAAAAAAACTTAAAATATTTTTTTTATTTCAGCTAGTTGATAAAGCAATGTCTCATTTTCATTTAACTTGATATACTAAAATAACTAAAACAGTATAATCAAAATAGTAAAACTATATAGTTTTACTACTTTTATATATAGACATTTAAAAAAACTAATAAAATTACAAAAATACACAACAACATTACTAAAACATAAAATTAAACCAATATAAAAAAACGAATTAAAAACATTAATAAAACTGTAATAGTATCTCAGTGATAAGAAAATAACACATGTGATGAGTGATTGCCAATTTTAAATAAATTAATCAAACGAGAGAAAAAAGAAAATGCAATCAAACATTTCATTGAAAAATATAAAACTAAAAATTAAATGATTTTTATTCTTTTTCATGAGGATTATTTTAATTTTAACAATGCATTTTCCCTGTTACAGTGAAAAAAAAAAACATTTTGACATTTCATTTTCACTGTAATCTCTAGACAACATATTAAGATTCAAATAAAAAGTAAAATGTGAGAAAAATGGCAAATACTTTTTAAAAAAGCTTTTCCTTTATGCCAACAAAAAAAACTGTGACAGAATTCAATTAAAATGTATTAACTAAAACAAAAGTTCAGTTTTATTTTAATTTAAATTTAAATTTTCAATGTCAGCCAGTTTAAAGCTGGCATGAAAGGTCTAGGCTTAAGGTCAGGAAGAAGTGTAAAGGCATGTTCCTTTAAGGAAAGACAATGCCACATTCACACAGAGTAACTGTATTGATCGTATGGGGAAACTCGTGTTGGCATGCTATACAGTTCTAAAGCAGTTTGCCATGTCTAATTTATTCACAAAAATGCTGTAAAATTCAAAACTGCAGTCTAGGTTTCAGTTTTATTAACATCATCTAGAGAATTTCCTTCGTGCTTTAGTTTGGCCAAATAGCATCTTTCCCTTGTTCCTAAATCCCTTATTATTGACCCTCCTAAGCCTTAGTGAATCCTTTTCTGTCTAAGCCCTTATGAATAACATAAATTCACCTGTTTTGCCAGATAAAAATAGTGAGGGGATTATTTCAAACTCATTCTCTATTCAGGCAAACTCCAGCCAAGATAAACAGATTCCACTCTTAAAGACCTTTGCTCACTTCTCACTGAACATAAATCATAAATTCCCACTATCCCCATCTAAACCTTTGGTCACCTGGTATTAAAAACCATACGCCAGCTGAGAAAAAAAAGAGGAGAGAGAGGGGGAAAAAGGGAGAAAGTAAAGTAAAGGACAGATGATGGTGGAGGACTTACTGTCCCATTTTCGCAAACACAAATGGGGCATTTCCTACAAAGCCTCAATATCAGCATTACCCATTCCACCCCACTGCTGTCTCACAGGAAATGTGTCCAACTTCACCTATATTTTAACTCTTCTATGTGGAATTCACGTCTGGGATATTTCAAGGCACTTGCCATGAATAGGTTATAAAATAGGGCCTGAAACTCTATTCAGTAAATGTACTTCAGAAAGTGGGCAATGGAAGGTGGTGATTAACCTTATTTATTTTATATGAGATCCGCAGTTTTTTGTGCACATAACAAAATTTGTGACCTATCTAAATACAATAATAAATAAAAGCCTAATTTGGGTGATTTTTTTTTTTTTTTACCATTTCTACCAATTAACATTAGGGGTGATATCAGGTAAATTGGGCCACTTTTTGGTTAATCGCTTTGGACACTAACAAAAAACCCATGTATGACATTTAACTGTGTTCTTATGATTAATAAGGACTATTTTTTATATTTTTGTGTTGAATTGATGTAATAAAATATAATTGTTCAGGCCCTACAGGTTTTGAAACATTAGCTGCCCCACATTTTTTGAGATAGCAGTGTTCAGGTAAAATGGGCCGGCTGATCAGCAAAAATGGGCCAGTCAAACTGCAAAGTGAAATAGAGACATTTCTGATAAAACACATTTAATTATATTTAATTGTATAATGTAACAGTGCAACATTGCTATTAAATTACATTAAAACATTTCAATCAATTTTATCAATAAAACTAATTTCATGAAAAAATGTAACAATAACAATAACAAGTAGTGTTATGGCAACAGTTTAAAAGTTAACAGCCAATGACTGCAAAGAATTTTGAAGAGAAGAGGTAAGACATTCAAACCTTTCAATCAATTTCATCAATAAAACATAAATTTCATAAAAAAAGTAACAATAACCTGAACAACTTGTGTGTGTTCTCTTCGACACACATACACATGCCTCACTAACATACACACACAAACATAGTCGAGCACACATAAACACACATCACATACAAACACATTTAGAAAGTAAAATGTGAAAAGGTGTCACAAATGCAGTAATACAATACATTAATAATATAAATAATTTTTAATAAGAGAAACCACCAGAATTTCTGCTTAAACTCAACTCAGAAGGTGGCCCATTTTAACTGAAATTAATGGCTCATTTTATCTTAGCACATTCACGTAAATTGGGCCAGTAACTAAAAATGCTTTTTTTATATAAAAATCTGGATTATTTAGCAAAATCAGCATTTTATCTCACAGAGGCCATCAAGACATGGGTTATGCATCATTATTTCTAAATGTGCATTTGTTTTTTTATTGATTTATCAACCTTATTATTGGGAAATAAGATTGGCTATGTCAGGCCACTCACCTTGCTTTTTTCTGGCCTGGTCTCAAAATGAGGCATTGTCCCTCCCCCTTAGCAACCTCAGACCAATAAAATAATTTGCTAAATATCAAGTACTGTTATGGCAACAGTTTGAAATCCTTTGCAGTCATTGGCTGTTAACTTTTAAAGCGATAAGACACTCAAACCTTAAATGGCCCATTTTACCTGATGGCCCAATTTGTCTGATATCACCCTAAATAAACATCAGGGGACATTTCCACAACACTGCTTTCAACTAAAAACTGAAAACTTTCTATGCATTTTGGCTATTGATTTACATGACAATGGCGTTTTGATGGAGTGAAAATGCAAACATTGTTTTGAATTTTTTTTTTTGGAAAACGATACTGTTCTCTTAATTTTAAATATTATTTTTATTATTAAAAATTACCAATATTTTTTTTTTTACTATGAACTAAATATAATTCACAGTATATCAAAATTAATACACATTATTAATGATTTTATCGCTGGATACAACCAAGGTGTAACCAGATGGCCTGTCTTGATGGCCCCCCATGGACGGCCGGACGTTAGTTTAGCGTGTATAATAGTCTAACTCATAGCGTAAAATAGTCTAACTGATTGCTTTTAGATGTGTCTAATTAGATGTGCAGATGTGTTTAGGTTGGAATCCACGCACTCACCGCTTTTTGTCGAGTGCTGAGTTCTATCATGCTCGTAAACTTCATTACAAAAAGTTTCATTGTGTGGTCACATTCCTTGGTTAAAACCAGGTTAAAACGGAACTTTGCGAGATCCTGATGAATGAGTGACAGTTTTTAATCAATTTAAAGGGAACACTCTTTGCATGCTGTATACGATAATATATTCAGAATTTAAATAAAACTTGTGTTTTTCATGCTTGACAAGCGGCCACGTATGACACAGAGATAGCTAACTACTACACTATATAGAAAAAGATAATAGCCTTATTTCAAAAGCACAAAGTGATGTGATTCTGCAACCGAGCCTGGTCCAAACGCAGGATTTGGATAAGGAAACGGTTATTAATTATTTGTATTTGCTGCCATGCCAAATCATGCACCTGCTTGCTTTTCTGTTTAATTTAAGTGTTTTTGTCAACGTAGCCTATATGCTTTAATAGCAAATACTTGTAACATTTTACAATACGGTTTCATTGGTTAATGTGTTAATGTATTAAAGTGTTAGTTAATTATTGTAAAGTGTTACCCAAATGTATTTTGAGCGCTCACTTGAAACTAACCGCACCCCCGAAAATTACAAAATTACAACCAACATTTAAAAAATACATAACATTACTAAAACTTAATTAAAATAGAAAATAGAGAAAAAAAAAACAAAAAACAAAAAAAATTACTTTGAGAATCAAAACTTCAACTTCAAACCATTACTGTGTGGGGGGGGGGG
>NW_015548221.1:656541-665769 GCF_001515605.1 Sinocyclocheilus anshuiensis | reverse complement strand
GGGGGGGGGGGGGGGGGGGGGGGGGGGGGGGGGGGGGGGGGGGGGGGGGGGGGGGGGGGGGGGGGGGGGGGGGGGGACTGCTTTATGAGAATACTTCACCTTTGTGACAGCAGTATGTCTTTCCAAAACTAAAACGGTCCTTTAGGTGAACTAGGTGAATTTTATACATCTCTAAGAGATGTAATCTGGCGCTAGGTCTTACTTTGACTTAAAGTTTTAGAAAACTCACAAAATAATTTACCTGAGGACCTCAACAGACCTCACTGCCAACCAGACCAGCTGAAGACTACAATTTTTATTTATGTCATGCTTGTATACATTCTCAGAGCAAAACAAGATCAGAACATCACCAAAATGATTTCCAAGGTGAGGTCATGATTTCATCTGAGTCTGATAGCCATGGTGCTCAACAACTCTATTAGACTCTCCAAAGAACACGAGACACATTTGTCACCTGTGGAAGTTCAGCGTCCAGCACCTGTTATCATTTAATCAAAGGGAATGGCCTGAAAACTTACGGCCTGATACAGATAAATCGATTCGCACTAAATAAAGTTAACAGATAGATGATGGATTGAGAGAAGGTCGTTCCTGTTTGACCTATTCAGCTGCACACCTTACGAGCACAGCAGACAACAATGACCTTTACCTCAACTGCCCCTAACCTTCCAGTCTAGAAACAAAACAAAAAAAGTAAGACAAGCAAAAGTGGAACAGTACCTCTGTAACACTTCCCTGAATACTTGATTTGCGGCATCCAGCGGTCAAACATTATTCCACGGCGGTAAAGTCAGTTTGATGTTTGACATTCATTAGACATTAGGTTTTTTTTTGCCAGTTAAACTCTTTGCGGCTGTTATGTTTTGAGCCCAAACTAACTCAGATAGACATAAACATATGCCCTTTACGTTGCACAAGGCTTAATTTCTAGGAAAAAAATGTAAAAAATTAACCATTTAAATTAATTAAACAATACGTGACATTATAATATAAAACCAATACTAAAATGTGTGGAAAAACATCCCTGTTATTGCACAAAGCTCCGTTTTTGGAATTACCATTTTGTGTGTTTTAGAATAATTTGACAACTTTTAATGTATGCAATAATATAAATCCATTAAACGACAACACCATTTGATCTAAAGGTATCAAACCAACTATAAAATATTCAAAATATTATTCCCTATAATGCACAAGGCTTGGTTTTTCAGATTGTGTCTTTATTATTTTTATATACAGTACTGAATCCATATTTCTCATGTTTTATATACTGTACCCACTTTAATTCAACTCTGACACCGTTTGAGATAAAGGTATCAAAACAACTGTAAAATATTCAAAATATTATTCCCTATAATGCACAAGGCTTGGTTTTCCAGATTATGCCTTTATTGTTTTTATATACAGTACTGAAACCATATTTTTCATAAGTTTTATATACTGTACCCACTTTAATTCAACTCTGACACCGTTTGAGATAAAGGAAATGCACAATTGAGTTTAGAGCTGTCCATTTGTTTATGTAAAAACAATAATTTGTTTATATTTATTTTTTTCGGTTTAAAATAATACATTGGTTAAATTATAAAATAATATTATCTCAAATCAAGTAGCCTTCCTATTTAATTTTTGATGGGTAGAAAGATAATGTACAGACAGCTGGTCATTATTACAAAATAGAAGTGGTATTTTTGTGAATAACCAGCTGTATTATCTCATATGAATAATATGAGTTTTCAAAAGCTCCCTTTTATCTGGGTGTACTCAGAAAGAGACGCTTGACCAGGTGAAGAAACAGGCTCTCTCTTAAACTTTTCTAATGAAATTCAGTAAAGGAATGTGAGAAGCCATGGGATCTTTTCATCCTAAAATCCCAATGCTACGGTGCTCTAACCTCTTCAATAATTCAATCAAACCCTTAAATATATACATTTAGAATTGAATTCCCTCTGAAACCACTCACAATAAGAGGAGACTGACTTCGAGACCATATGCAGTGAAGGGAGAACTTAGTCTCTATTTGATTTAGAATAACTGAATCTTCTCTGCGCCGTCAATTTGACAAATAAATGTAACATCATAAGCCTTCATATATCATTCAAGAAACAAGACATGTGGAGAGCAAAAAGACAGAATTTGCACTTAACCGAGCTTTTAAGAAAACCGAAAGGTCAAGTTTTCCCACAAGAATAACCCTTCAGTTTTACTCCATAATCACGTCTTTGCTTTTGAAGAGAATCTGACAAGGAGCACAACTGACATTCAACTAAAATAAAAATTCATATTATACAGCACAGAGCAAGATTATATATTAAGGCGTAATCTATTTCAACATCGCAACAGATCACTGATACTTGAAAAATCAAGTAGGCAAGATGCACAGGGAAATTCAATACGTTGAGACTTCTCTGGAAAGAAACTAAGGTAACACTTTCTATGAAACCCATATTTATAATACATTATAAGCGTATTCTTAAGGCATTATAATGAATGAATAATGCATTATAAAAAAACGTATAATATGCTATATAATCTTATGATTATTCATAAGAACAGTTTTAATGTTTTATAATATTTACTTATTTGTGGTTATAGCTTTTAAGAGTAGGCTATGATGATTTATAACACACAGTGAACATGTTGCATCCACTTAAGTTACAATGGATTATATTTCTCATAGTTATGTGTTATAAGTCTCATATCTTGCCATCTTTTTTATGCTACTTAAAGCAATCAAAGACCACTTATAAGAATAGTAATAATAATAATAATTTTTTCTCTCAAACAGCCATAAGATCAGATCACACCTAACCACTTACAAGATGTAGTAAGATACTGTGCAGATCTTAAATAAACAATGTCAAGATATATAGTCCATTATAAATGTAAAAGTAGATTTAATATGGTGTTCATTGTGTTATAAATAATCATAATCTTAAAAGTTATAACCACAAATGCGTAAGCATTATAATGTATTATAATTGTTATGATTATTTATATGATATAACACATTTTTTTTTTTAAATAATGTATTATGCATTCATTATAATGCCTTAAGAATACCCTTATAATGTATTATTATAGTGTGTTAAGTATAAAGTGTTATCACATATACTCTCACCCCCTCTTCATTTATACATTGTCCATACTTGAATGACCCTTAAAAGGGCAACATTTTTCAGGAAATATAAACTTGGGTCGCAACAAAGCCATAGAAAATCCATTGCAAATCTAAAAAGAAATTGTGTAGGGTTTCTCAAGTACAGTTTTTCAAAGTCATTTCAAACATTCCTGTAGTAAGTGGGTCACAAAATTACATATATATATAAAAAATATATATATTAAATAAAATATCAAAAGGTACAAGTAGACAAGGTTCATCAGAGAAGAGGCAAAAAGTCAAAGGACTGGGGCTAGTTATCACACTTTTTCTCCAGTGAATACTTCTCTATTATTGAAAGTAAATTTCAAAGCCTTGGCCATAGTTTTCCTTGAACATTTCCACCGTTATTGATTAGAAAAAACAACACATTAAACATTTTCGTAACTGACTTTTGAATCGAACCCTCAAGAGTTACGGAGATAAAGCCCTTGTGATGAGTGGAAGCTGATTTGGGATAAAAGTGAAGTCAAAATCAAGTGCAGGGACTAGCAGTTCAAACCTTTCTTTTTAATGAGCTCTCCTGGCTCTTCGGAAAAGGTAATTGGCTAAAACGTGGGGAGGAACTCACCTGCTGGGAAAGTTGCTCTGCAGCTTTTAAATGGAAATGCTACTTGCTGTCACACGAGCATACACACCTGAGTTAACACAGAATTCCCCACATACACAGTGAGGTTCAAAAAGCTGGGATCACACTGAAAATGTAGGTAAACATTATAAAGACTTTCAAAAATTAATATTAAAGGGTTAGTTCACCCAAAAATGAAAATACTGTCATTAATTACTCACCCTCATGTCGTTTCAAACCCGCAAGACCATCGTTCATCTTTGGAACACAAATTAAGATATTTTTGATGGAATCTGAGAGCTGTCTGACCCTGCATAGACAGCAATACAACTGAAATGTTCCCAAGTCCAGAAACGTAGCAAGGAGATCTGTAAAATAATCCATGTGACATCAGGGGTTCAACCGTAATTTTACGAAGCTACGAGAATACTTTTTGTACGGAAAAAAACAACAACAACAAAAAAACTTTATTCAACAATTCGTCTCCTCCCTCTTTTCAGGATGCTTTGATGAACAAAGTTCAAAAGAACAGCATTTGAAATAGAAATATTTTATAACATTATAAATGTCTTTACTGTCAGTTTTGATGAGTTGAATTTTGATTGTGTATCACAATTTCCACATAAACATTAAGCAACTGTGATAATAATAATAATAATAATTTTTCTTGAGCACCAAATCAGCATATTAGAACGATTTTTGAAGGATCATGTGACATTTAAGTTGGCTGCTGAAAATTCTGCTTTTCTGTCACAGGAAAAATTACATATTAAAATATAATAAAATAGATAAGTTATTTTAAATTGTAATAATATTTCAAAATATTACTGTTTTTAGTGTATTTCTGATCAAATAAATGCAGCCTTGGTGAGCATAGACGTCTTTCAAAAACAATAAAATAGCTGAATTATTCCAAACTTTTGGCCAGTATAGTGTAAATAAATAAAAAAAACGTGATCTCAGTCTTTTGGAGAAACAAAGGACTATTGGAAAACAAAACTTTACCTAAATAACAACACTGCAAACAATTTCAGGCCATCTTTCATTGATTCCCTCTTTGATTTCCAATTTCTGCAGCTTGCACCTAACCCAGGCTTTCTCACTTCTACGCTTTAAAACACTCCCACTACAACACACTTTCCCTTACTTAAGTATTTAAAAGAATATCACGTACTTGACTCTTTTACACCTATATTTCAGTACTAGCTGATACATGGCCAACTTTGAAACTTTGTATTGCTGCACTTATCTCCTTATGAACTGCTTGCACTGTAGCATTCCTTTTGTAGACTGCACTGAATAAAAACTACCAAATGAATATATGTTACAGTACACACTGTCAATTTCACTCATGCATCCTTAATTATAAATGTCATAAAACAATGAAAATAGTTATGGCCCTGGAAGCTGACCGGTCACTACAACACTTTATCTGTGCTACAATACACACAGATTTAACACTCAATTTATATAAAGGCAAAAGGTACTATAAAGGTGCCGTATTGTGAATATAGTCAAAGCTAAAAGGTTTATAGCTGTGCATTTATTGTAAAATTAAAAAAAAAAATTATATGAATAGGAATGTGAAGATCAGAAAAAAAATCGATACAATTAAGTCAAAAAGCTAGATTTGCATTGTGGTTTAAAGAAAAAATGTCTAAAACTTAATGTTAAACTTAAAATGTTAATTTAATCTAAACAACATCACAAGTGTACAAGTGTATACAATAATAATAATGTGCAATAATAAATATTATTCAATACCATTATTGTAAGAAAGAAATAAAAAAATGCAGCACTTTCCAATAATAAATCTAACTCGTCTGAAAAAATGTGCTGAATAAAACAGCAGGTGGTAACTTTTCAGGGCTTTAGAGAGAATCTGAGCAAGTGCTGCTCTTTAAAAAGGTAATTTCAACATTGCTCCGTCTAAGTGAAACTGTTCTTTGACAGAGCAGACGACAAATTTAAAATCCATAAGCGAACTCTGAAATGAGCCATGCGAATCTTAAAAGGTTTGCTGTGTCACTCACTTTACCACTTTTTGTCTGATATTTTGCATGGCAAGAGCACATGCATCAGAATCCAACTTTATATTCACGAAACACATACTCTGAAATCAAAGCCGTAAGTATGCTCTGATGTAGGTGTTCTTTTGTTCGTTGTTTTTTCCTTAAGTCCTTCAATCATTTCAATCACCTTCTCTGCAATGGAGGACTCTATTTTTAAAGTCCTGCAGACGGTCGCTGGTTATTGCCTCCCGGAGCGCTTTGAAGAAGCCAAGGTAATGCGCCATGTTGTGTAGCATGAGTAAAACACCACCGAGCAGCTCGTTGGTCACCAGTAAATGATGAACATACGCTCTCATATGCTTTTTACAGCAGTAGCAGCTGCAGCCCTCCACAAGTGGGCGGAAATCATCTTGATACCTGAAAGGCAAACACAGTGTTATGAGGCTAATTGTCACACCAGAGTATGTTTAATGGAATTCAATTCAAGTACTTTTAAGTGCAAAATATAAAAATAATTTTATGGACAAATCTGCCATACAACAAAATGCATAAAAAAATTACTGAAATTTATTTGATATATATAAATATATATCAAACAAACCTAATATTTAAATAAATATATATCCATTTTTTGCTGCGGTGCCCGGGGAGCAGTTGGGGGTTCGGTGCCTTGCTCAAGGGCACCTCAGTCATGGTATTGAAGGTGGGAGAGAGAGCCGTACATTCACTAAAATATCATATTAAATGTACAAATATATCAATGCTTGTTAAGAAACAGTAATATTAATCTGTGTTAAGTTTGTTTTATTCAGTATAAAGGCATTTCATATATCATTACTCCTGCTCGTGTATACAGGACGCTTTTATACGGCACTGGTTTGAGACATGGGTGTGGGGGGATTGGAAATCTTTTTGTTTAATATCCTTCATCGCTCCTTTGACCACTAATCTGATCTGACTCTAGTGATAGAGGCAATATTATGAAAATGCACTCAGAACCGAGTATGAATTACTGACATATTGCATTTATTTATCCTCATATCCAAGCTGAGGTGATTGAGATCATGAAAGATGTGCAAGAAAGCATTAGATGTGTATGAAAGCATTAGTAGTCTAATCTGATATGAGCAAATGAATACACACAGCTGTTACGGGTACATCCTTGTCTCCCTCTATACATACACACCTTTTATCTTTGAGGTTCATTTCGTAAGGCGTCATATTTTCATCTCCATTTGAGTTTAGCTTCTTGACAGCAGGCATCTCTCCATTGAATTCCAACACTGTTTCAAACATATAAAACATGATTAAACATTCAGCACAACTGCTTTACATACAGTTGTGGTCAGACTTATTAGCCCCCTTTGGTAAATATGAGCAAAGGCGGCTGTGAAAACAAACCCACATTGCTTATCTTTTCGAACTTTCACTCAAAAAAAACAAAAAAACATCACATTATAAAATAAATGTTTTTCTCCAATACACGTTGGCCACAATTATTAGCACGCCTAGAAATTCTTAAGTATTTTCCCATTAATATTTACATCTTTTAGCACAAGGTGACTAAGATCATGAAATTGTTCAGCAATGACTTCCTGTTTCACAGGAGTATAAATATGAGAAACACAAAGGCCAAATTCCCTTAATCATTCATCACAATGAGAAAAACCAAAGAATATAGCTCTGAAGTGCAGCAAAAGATTGTTGAGCTTCAAAATAGAAAGTGGCTGTAAGAAAATAGCTAAAGAACATCCTGTTCAGATAGATGGCATCATAGATTCTAACAAATACCAACAGATTTTAAAAAATTCACATAAAATCAAATAAATCACATTACGGGCTGTGGTTGGATCTTCCATCAGGACAATGATCCAAAACAAACATCAAAATCAACCTTCTCTGGAGAGATCTGTATGGAAGAAAGGTCTCTGCTCTCTTGCCATGTGTTCTCCAACCTCATCAGTCATTATAGCAGAAGATTCAGAGCTGTTATTTTGGCAAATGAAGGTTGCAAAAAGTACTAAATAAAAAGGAGGCAATAATTGTGGTCAATGAAGAAAACATTTATATCATAATGCGATTTTTACCCCATTTTCAATTGTTTTACTACAATGAATGGTTAGATTTTTTGTGAATTTTAATTCACAAAATAATAATTCCAATCACAACTGTACATATTTCATGACTAGATCATGAAAGTAGTGTATTTTTCATGTCTGGTGGGAACATGCCAAAGGAACATTAAACTGAGGAACCGTAAAGTCAAAACTGGTCTGCTTGATGTGGAGTCAAGACATCTCTAGATGAATATGAGGAAAAAGGGTGCTGGCTGTGAGAGAAAAGCAAGAAATTTGGATGATAAAAGAAAAGAGGAACTCAGAGCTATAGAACAAACGTACTGTCAAATCAACAGTTTGGAATGTCTTGAAAAAGAAAGAAACCACTGGTGACTTCAGCAATCGACAATAACAAGGTTGCCTTGTCATTACAGCTGATGACAGACAAATAACAAGAGCTGTGAAAAAGAACCCTAAAATAAGTGTCATTAAAATCACCAACAACCTCCAAAAAGCTGGGGTGATGGCCTCAATCTACTGTTCACATAGTAAGATGCAAACCTCTGATCAGCACCAAAAATAGAAGGGCCAGATTAGAAACTGCAAAAAATGTGAGCCAGTCAAGTTTTTGGAACAGTTTTATGAATTTATATATAAGTCAAAGATTACATTTTATCAAAGTAGCAAAAGTTTGGAGGAAAAAAGGAACTGGAAATGCAAACCTAAGCATAAAACCTCATCTGTAAAGCATAGTGGAGGTAGTGCCATGCATTGCTGTCTCTGGAACAGGTTCACTTAAAGGGGTCATATGATGCTGCTAAAAAGAACATTATTTTGTGTCTTTGGTGTAATGAAATGTGTTTATGTTCAAGTTATGTCTTTGCAACTTTACAGATCTTCTTTATGCACCAAGAGCTTGTAACACTCCAAAGAGAAAGGAAAAATTGAAATCGCATCATATGACCCCTTTAACGAATTATGGTGGCAGAGCAGAATGAATGCAGAAGTGTACAAAAGCATCTTGGCTACAAATGTTCAAAATCCCACCAGACACATTGGGAGGTGCATCAAATTGCAACAGGACATTGACCCAAAACACACTGCCAATTCAGTCAAGGAGTTTATCAGGGCAAAGAAATGGATTGGCCAAGTCAATCTGCAGATTTAAATCCAATCAAACATGCATTTCACCAACTGAAGAGGAGACTAAAGACAAAAACTCCCTAAAACAAGCAACAGTTGAAAATGGCTGCATTAAAGGTTTGCAAAGCATTTCAGTCACACTTTATTTTAAAGGGGTCATATGATGTGATTTCAAGCTTTCCTTTCTCTCTGGAGTGTGACAAGCTGTTCGTGAAAACATAAGATCCCTAAAGTTGCAAAGACTAAAGTCTCAAACCCAAAGAGATATTCTTTATAAAAGTTAAGACT
>NW_015548221.1:652851-656347 GCF_001515605.1 Sinocyclocheilus anshuiensis | reverse complement strand
GCATGTCAACATATTCTGTTACACCAAATACACAAAATAATGATCTTTTAAAAAGCATCATATGACCCCTTTAAGGTCCAATTCTCTGCATTAACAAACCATTAACTATGACTTTTGCCTCAATAAACTTCTAATCTGCTGCTTATTAATAGTTAGTTAGGTATTGGGTAAGATTAGGGATGTAGAATGTGGTCATGCAGAATATGTGCTTTATAAGTACTAATAAACAGCCAATATGTTAATAATAGCATGCTAATAAGCAACTAATTAATACTGAGAATTGGTCCCTACACTAAAGTGTTACCAGCATTTCTTGTACATTTGATTTAAGGTAAACAGTCCCAATACTTATGCTTATATTAGATTATGCTTATATTAGATTTAGATAAATAGTGGAATAATAAATAGATAGAAAATCTATATATTTCAAAAAACAAAAACAAAAAAAATTATATATATATAACAGTATTTCTAAAGGCTAATCATGTGATTTCAACATGGGGCGGCCCACATGAGGCTACCCACTACATGTAAAATAAAAAGGCTACTTAATAAATTAATAGGCTATTGATATGACAAGAGTTAATTACATGTGAGAGTAAAACATTTTTCAAAATACAGTTTTACACCTAAAATTACTGAGTGCATGTTTAATTGTACAGATTGTACAGAAAAACAGGAAAAAACACACTAGAGAGAAAGAAGAAAAATAAGTAAAAAAAAGAGAACACAAAGTGGATATTTAGAGATGTAGAGAGGGTGTGAAAGAGAAGAGCGGTATAAAGTAGAACCTGCAGTGACAGAAAGCAGCAGATCAGGGTGAAGCTACAGCAAGTCTCCCTGCAGAGCTCTCTAATTGGCTGAGGGGATATTTCTTTCTTTCCTGATTCTGCAAGTGCCTGTCCTGAACTCTATTACCATCCTAACACATCGATTAGCTTCTTCTTAGAAAAGACTACTGCACACCAACAGCCTGAATCAATTATTAACGCCTGATAGTGAATTTGTTGTCTCTTCATGTGATCCAGATACTTTGCAGACATACGCAGGTGTCTCTATTCTCACAGAAAAGCTTTTAAAAAATTAAAAACCAGCATTAAAATGTGAGAAACCATAATAAGGTTTAACTTCATACATGTTCCTGCTGAAATTGAAGATGCAAGATGGATTCCCAGGGCTCTGGTTCTGTTCGAAACGAGCCAATTATTTAATTTGACTGGGGCCTGAACAAACACACTCTCTCTCGACGACTTTATTATTTAAACTCACACTTAATTATCTGAATCAACCAACAGAAGCACAGCCCCACTTCCTCCAAGCCATGCCGAGAAAAACAGCCCCACATGCTGCTCACTGTTTCTGCTGGCAGTGAACGGGTAGCTGACACTTTAAATACAACTTTACTAATTCATATTATTGTGCTGAACAGCTCCTTTATATAACAAGATGAATCTGAAACAGCCTTCCTTCAAAATGTGTTAGAATTCAGTGTTAAAATACTTTCTATAAATACAAGGACAAAATGTAATAACTATGGCAATGTTGAAACTGGAAAATGCTGCCAATTGTTTTAAAATTGAATTTTGATTGATTTATTATCAATTCTCACACTCCATTTTCTCTAATCAGAACCTTTTAACCCTGTAAAATCCTGACATTTGAAAAAAGTCAGAAATGTATTTTTTTTAAATTACACCTTGAGACAAAAAAAAATATTTAATATTTAAATATTTAAGTATAATATTTGATATATCAGGCTTTTATAGCTCATATACTGTAGTATGACAAAGGAGAATATGGAGTTCACACTCAAAGAGAAAAAAAAACTCAATTTGATTCAAAACCTGATATTTATACGGCCAAAAGAATGATGGAATTCTGATAGCCCATAATGTAAATCAACGAATATTTATTACAGTATACCACTACTTACATAAAATGCATAAAAATAAATATTAGTTGTCAATATATTTATATTATTATGATGATATTTGAATGCTTAGTTTTATGATCTGTAGCTTTTATTGTGGTGGAAAACATATAATGCTATGCAATACAATGCTGTTTAAGACGTACTAATGATTATTCATCAAAAGCCTAATGTATCATATATGATGCTTACATTTTTAAACATGATTGTTTCAAAATTATGTATGGATAATCAAGTTAAGTTACAGTTCTTTCAGTTCAGTATGTTCATCTAAAAATATTAATAACAATTTAAAGTTATTATATTTACTTTATAAAAATAACAGCAAATAGACACGTGTACCATGAGATGAAGATGAACAGTTTTATACTTATACTAAAAGGCCTTTTACTTGCTAAAAAAAGTATTAACTATCAATTAAATGACAAAAGGTATGTAGCAGATTGTGTCCAATAGTTTTTTTTCTGCAAATGTTGATAATTTAGAGACCTTAGAAATTAGTATATCAAATATGATACAGTAGGTTTTATATAGGGTTAAGAAAGTGTAGGAAACCTGTATCTTTTCAATAGTATAGCTATGGGCTTCTGCACACCTGTAGGGGTTGATGTACCTGCCGTCTCAGGGTCGGGATCAATGGTGTAGTTAAAGGAGAGCGCACAGCCTCGCTCCGTCACCTGGAAGGGGAAGAAGCTCTCAAACAGGTCAACTCCTGCTTCAACACAGCTGATGACCTCATCAGGACAGCCAACCCCCAGCACCAACCTGACACAGATGGCAAAAGCTCAATGTCAATGCACTGCACGTTCAAGCTTAAAATACAATATGCAATGCAAATGCAATGTTTTTTTTGTTTTTTTTTGCCTTAATGGGAGTTATTATTAATTAAAGGTTAACTATAAAGGTTAATTAAAGGTCATAGTTGTCTCTACATGTACAGTTAAGATAGGAAAACGTATTTAAACATTTAATAAATTACACACTTCAGCTGTAACAGGTAATTCTAAGGCTTTAGATCTCACAATGCATTCTTTTCTATTGGTTTGGGAATACTTTTCTGTACCTCAGTAAGACAGATTATAGTCAACCCCAGAGATAAATCAAATCCAAGTTCAGCCCAGGGTAAATCATTAAGTATTAATACAAAACCAGTGAATCTGCAGTTTTTTTGTGCAGTCTCTATACTGCGTTTCAATGGAGATCCAAAAGCCATCTCAAACAGATCAACAAACACAAACTGTTTTTAAAGGGGTCATATGATGCTTTTTTAAAGATCATTATTTTGTGTATTTGGTGTAACAGAATATGTTGACATGCTTTAATGTTCAAAAAACACATTATTTTTCAAATACTGTACATTATTGTAGGTCCTCTATGCCCCGCCTCTCTCAAACGCTTTGTTTTCTACAAAGTCCCTCCTTCCGACAAGCGCAGTCTGCTCTGATTGGCCAGTTGACCCAGTGCATTGTGATTGGCCGAACACCGCAAGTACTCGTTGGAAATGTAATGCCCCTTACCATAATCGCGAGCTTCAGCTTTCAAAATAAATGTAAAGACAGAGCCCGA